>NC_136700.1:1168883-1199489 GCF_947650265.1 Symphodus melops
ACACACACACACACACACACACACACACACACACACACACTTCCGTTGGGCTGGCAAGTAGAGGGGGTGAGCTATCAAAGGAAGATAAGTGATGTGGAGAATACTGATGCTGCAATCTGCCACACACACACACACACACACACACACACACAGAGTTTCAAAGAACATGGGGAGAAGAAGAGCTGCAGGATGAACAGAAATGACAAGAAGGGACGAGGAGTTAAAGGAGCAGGAGAGAAAATAAGGAATTAAAGATCTACAACTAAAGAGAAGGGACGAGGAGGAAGAAGTCAAGAGACGGGATTAAAGTGAAGCATTTAAAGAGAGGAAAAGGTGAGTGTGGAGGTTGAGCAGAGAAGGGTGAAATAAGTTCGTTTGAGCATGAAGAGAGGGAAAGAAAGAGCATTAAGAAGATGAATAAAAGAACATAGAGTTAAGAGAGGAGGGAGGGTGAGGAGAAGAGAAAAAAGGAATGGGTAATAGGAAGTGGAATGAGACAGGAGGATCTTCAAAGAGGAGGGACAGTGCAAGAGAGGAGAGGTGAAGAGAGGACAAGTGTAAAGACGTGACGACTGGGAGGGGAGGAACACGGAGAGGATGGAGGAGAACGATAAGAAAGAGACAGAGGATGAAAGGAGAAGAGAAAACAGCAGAAGTAGGACAGGAGGAGATCATGAAGGAGAAGGAGTGAGGAGGCAAAGAGAGGAGATGTGAGACTCATCTGTCCTCGAGAGGATTCTCTGCTTAAATGGACACACACAGACAGTGAACACACACACACACACACACACACACACACACACACACACACACACACACACACACACACACACACACACACACACACACACACACACACACACACACACACACACACACACACACACACACACACACACACACACACACACACACACACACACACACACACACACACTTCTCTCTTACTCCTCCTGTGAATGCTAACGAGCCTTTTGTGTGTGTGTGTGTGTGTGTGTGTGTGTGTGTGTTTCAGGTTAAATCAATTCAGAATCATACCGGAAGCACAAGAAGCATCATCTAAAACGAAGATGACCATCTGTCGTCATACGTGTCACCTGGACAGTCAAACGTCTGCAGATGTCTTCATCGAGCACTTAAAGACTTTACCATCATTCAATGTTTGAAAATAAAAAGAGTTTATGTGTTCAAATATTCACTTGTTTACTATCTGTTAACTTGTAATATTATCATTATTATTTTAACTTGAAGGCAATAACTGGAGCGAGACATTGTGAGATCACAGAATATAACATCTTTGAGAATCATTAGAAAAGTACACATTGAGATTTTAAGGGATTAACTATAAATCCATATTTTTTTCAGGGAAAATATCAGCATAAGACTCAAAGCATCAAACAACCCCACGCTGAAGATAAGTTCCCCTGAGAGACGACCGTTCATCACTGGAGAAATGAAAACAAACAAATATTTGTATTTTCTTATTCAACTTTAACTAAAGCAGGAAAAAAAAACATTACATTAAAAATCTCAACCAGGAGGCGTCCTTATCAAACCAACTCCTTTAACAGGAAGTACAAAAGGCCCCGTCCTCTTTGTAGACCCGCGTGCTCAGGCTCTGAGCCCGTATCTGTTTCAGGAAAGCAACGTGCTAGAGCTAGCGACCCATCAATCATCTGTCAGACGGCGTGTAATAGGACCTCTGACTGATACGTTCCAACCCTCAGCTACAGCCGCGAGCCATCGCAGCGTACATGTTGTCAACTCCTCCGAGAGGAACGTAGCTATTGGCTGTCCTGAAAGTCAATAAATGACATCATGCTGTTTATTTTTCCTGCTGCTGTAACAACTTAATTTCGCCCATTGGGGGATCAATATAATAATTTTAACGGACGCTGTCGGAGAAGAGAATAACGTCGTGGGAGAGACAAAAAATGTCCCGAAGATTTGTTGCTACTCAGAGGATTTGGAAAGTGAGCACTGCCTGGATGTCCCTCCTGCAGCACTTGTGTCCTGTAGCGGGTGATTCGAAGGCACACTCGACTTAATGAGTTGTCGAGAAGCACCTTTGGTTTGTTTTTTTTTGTCTCAGCTTGAGCTCTCGGGTTCTTTCTGAAGAGTCCACTTTATTGGCTGCATGCTTCGATTGGGATGCAGCTCTTGACTCTTGCACGTCGGAAAGTTGAGCACTGATATGAAGACTGAAAGATAATGTGACAATGACAAACTGTGCATGTTTGTGTGTGAGGGCGAGAGAGAGGGGGGAGAGAGAGATAAGCAGAATGTGAATCGGATAGTATATTGTTCGTCTCTATTGTCTGCATGGCCGGGGTGTGTGGGTGTGTGTGTGTGTGTGTGAATTGATATGATAAGGCCAGTGTGTGGAAACACGTGTGCATGTGAGTGATAAGAGTGCAGTGTGCCTGTGTGTTTTGAATCATAAGTATTATAGATGCATAAATCTCTATAACACTAAAGGACCATTGCTTTGTGTGTTATCAAGTTTATGAAGTCATTGTGTGTGTGTGTGTGTGTGTGTGTGTGTGTGTGTGTGTGTGTGTGTGTGTGTGTGTGTGTGTGTTTAGGTAGGTAAAGCACTGTATCTCAGCTGTCCACAGGATGCAGAAGGCACAGCAGTCTATCCGCCCACACACTGCCTACGTCACACACACACACACACACACACACACACACACACACACACACACAAACATGCACGGAGAAAATAGTCTTTTGAATCCAACGAACAAAACACACACACACACACACACACACACACACACACACACACACACACACACACACACACACACACACACACACACACACACACACACACACACACACACACACACACACACACACACACACAGACAAAAATATACAGTACAACACCCAGATATAAATATAGTCTGTTGCAAAGTGGACAGATGGACTAAAGCTTCCTCACTGCTGTCAACAATCACCAAATGAAACCATACATCTGTGTGTGTATGTGTGTGTGTGTGTGTGTGTGTGTGTGTGTGTGTGTGTAGGTGTGTGTGACTGAGCAGGTCCACCTGGTTCAGTATGGAACCTATTAGATGAGTCATGAGGGGGTCACAAGGGAGAGCTGGAGGCACAATAACACCGTCTGGGCTGGCACAAACACCACCTTTGTGACACACACACACACACACACACACACACACACACACACACACACACACACACACACACACACACACACACACACACACACACACACACACACACACACACACACACACACACACACACACACACACACACACACACACACACACACACACACACACACACACACACACACACACACACACACACCGACATGTAAAAATTATCTGAAGCAGTTCCACTGCCCGCTTCCATCGCTGCAACACCTGTTGACCTGATAACTGCTCTCATATCTGGCAAACCCAGGGGCCTTCAAAGCCCCGCCTACCTTCTCTGGTCCAATCAAATCCAGAGCATTCAGGAGCAAAATCTAAATACTGGCTGCTGCATGTGTCCTTCATGTCTGGTCACAGATATCGTACTGAGTGCTCCTTTAAAACAGATCAAACCTTTATCTAATGGTTCCACACGACGACTGTCAGCCGGCTACACATGGAGCCTCGATGATCCAGCACAGGACAGAGAGAGACACTCGCATCATAGAAGAACACCATCTATCTCTGCTGGTAAAAAGATCATTAACACAGCTGCAAGAAGACTGTTTGTTTGTCCTGATTAAATTAGTCTCTTATTGTTATTTTATGATGATTTCCTGATTTAATCATTGCCAATTCATAAATCCATTTTAATCTCCTCAAATTTGATTGAATGTAATTATATCTGCTGATGTTTCCCTAAAGGGACTTTTTTTATTTTCTATTTGACCATCTTGCATGTTCTCCCTGCACTTACAGAGTCACTAAATCATTCTCTCTGTCTCTTTCTTATATAAGCAGCAGGATAAAACATCTGGACTCACAGACATCGTGACCTTTAACATCATCATCATTATCATCCTCGCTAAAGGACCAAAGTTCTCATTGACACCGAGGACAGAATAAAAACATCCAAATGTGCGCCTCAGGCGAGCTTTAGACAACGACGATCCGACGATTCCACTTTTTATTCCGTGTTTAGACGAGCTGCGTGCACACGGTGACGCAAAAGTGTATCCAATGTGATGTAGCGTGCGTGCCAGGTGGCACCGCCATACAGCGTGCATGCGTTGAAACGTCCTTCTGCTTCTGTCTTTAGTGGCGCCGCGTGAAAAATAGTCGAAAACCGTGAGAGCAGCTCGGGCGACTTGAACGTCCGACTGATGGAAACAATCCGACATGTTTGTTGTTGTTGTTTGGCCGTACTGCACGTGGACGCGTTCAGCCCTTTAGACGGGAACGTGACGGCGGAGCGCTTTGTAAGATTTCCTCTCGGGAGGCCGGGCCGCCGTCTAAACGAACGGCACATCTGATAAAGCCGGCCTCATTTCTTTCTGATTTCAGGGGACAATCTCGGCCTTGATCAAGCCGTGTACAAGCAGCATGCTGGTCTGTTGACGTATCTCGCTCTGGTAAAAATACTCTTTGGATTTCTACAAATAAACAAAGTACAACATCTTAAACCTGCCACTGTTGTTATTATGTTATTAAAGATGTTATCATCTTCAAGGTGACCGGGTCCCTGAGGAGTCGGTGCTAAAGCGGCTCTTAGTCATCGCAGAGGATTTGCTGTTTTTTTTTTTTTTTTATTTATCAACAGGAAATGTGGACGAGGCAGCGTGTGATTAATAAGAACAGCCCCTGCAGGGAGACCCCTCGCAAACGTGTGTCTATTCTGGATGTGATTTGAATAAGAGCCAGGCCCGCTGTGCCTCCTACATGAGAGCGGCTGGACCCAGGCTGTCAGTGTGGAAGCGGAATAACTATGGACAGCTAACAGCGAGAGACAACCGAGAGCTCACACACACACACACACACACACACACACACACACACTCACACACACACACACACACACACACACACACACGGAGTCTCTGTTGTCTCATTAGTTTGTCCTTCAAAGCTTCTCATGTCGTACTTAAAGGAGCTACATGTGTTTAATGATTGATATCTCGTCACCACGGGGAATCTGAAGCCTTCGACGTTGATAATCACGCGTGAACATGGAGAACACACATTTCATGTTTAAATCAGAAACCGATTTTTTTCATAAATGTCATATCTGTAAACGAGGGTCGGGATTTCTCAGGAGTCTGTTTGTCCTTCCTCCTCTACTTACAGCAGAGGTTACTGAAACTTTCCTGGACTGCAGTAAAGAGAAGGGGAGCTTCCTTCTCGGTGGGCCGACTTAACCCAGGATTTAGGGAGCGACATCCAGCAAACACAGGCGCCATGAGAAGCTGAACATAATTCAGAATAATCCCACATCAGAGAGCGTTACTTCAACAGGTGTGAACAGAAACAGCCTGGCCTTGGATGAGACTGATGTCCCCCTCCAGCGCTGGTTCAGCTCCTCTGGACATGATCACTGACTGTGTTCTTGTGTTCATCTGTCTCTCTGTCTCTGAAAACATTCTACTTCGGAGATTAACAGTGAGGTTTTGTCCCCTGGTGGCTTCTTTCTGCTATCGCGGCTGATTTGCTTGAGATGCCACAAATCAATTGACATTTCGGGCTCGGTGGTTTAATTATTTACACAGGATTAATCTCATTGATCTGCAGAAAAGCTTTAATAACAGGCACATTTGAAGAAAGCTGCAGCGTGGACAGAGAACATGACGTGACCGTTTATAAAGCGTGCAAACACAACAGTGACTCTCTGCAGCTGAAAACATCCCGTCTAACTGCTGATGATTTGCCTTCAGGCATGACTTCTTTAAAGAGGATTCAGAGGTTCGCCCCTGTTTATTTATGTGGGAGAGCCACGCACTTTGAAGATAAATGGGAGCAGGGCTGAGGCGACGGCGGCTCTAATAATTAAGGAGGATTGGAGGGTTTGTTGTGTGGCGATGAAGACAGCCGCTCTCTGTGCGGCGTTTAATCGTGAGGAATATTTCACACATCCAGGAAGCGACGCGGAGGACTTCGGCTGGAGGCCAGATGCTTTGATGCTCTCTTAGCTTTAGAAAGGTTAGCGCGACACGTTCAGGGTTTCATCTGTTTACTTGTTAAATTGCAGTCAGTAAATAATGTTTGTTTGTTTTGGCAGTTTCAGGGAATAAGAGAGACAGTAATGGCTGCTTTAAGGTCACACAAAGACTATAAGAGAACAGAGTAACAAATTCAAATCACCCATGATGAAATACAAAGAGGGTTGTTACAGCGATACTTCAAATAAAAACTCCCGGTTGGGAATGCCGGGCCTGCCGACGCCCCCGACTAGTGACGCAGTTTGAGCCGATGAGTTGTTTGGAAGCATCAGAGGAGAGATGGGAGCACAGATTGAACATCTTAGAGTGTGTGTGTCGGCTTAAAGAAAGAGGAAATGTGTGTGTGTGTGTGTGTGTGTGTGTGCGTGTGTTTACATGGTAACAGTGTGAGCATTTCTAACTGTGTATCCATCTTTTAAATGTGTATCATCTGCTGACGAGGGGGGATCGGTTTTACTGCTCAGTCCATTTCTGATAGGATTTAGATGCTCCCAACAGTGTCCTGTTGTGGCTGATATGAGTGTGTGTGTGAGTGTGAGTGTGTGTGTGTGTGTGTGTGTGTGTGTGTGTGTGTGTGTGTGTGTAATGGGATTATTTGGCTGGATGGGATAGCGTCTGTCATCTCTGAGGATCTGAACCGAGGCTGCAGCTGAAATACATCAATTGTAAAGAGGGTGAACAACCTGGGATTTCACAATCATATTTCACTCACACACACACACACACACACACACACACACACACACACACACACACACACGAAGAAACAGAAAAATGTAGGTGCATGAAAAACAAAATGGCTGAGCTTTTTCCACACACAGTCCTCTCTATCTATCTCTGTTTCTCTCGTGCTCTCTCTCTCTCTCTCTCTCTCTCTCTCTCTCTCTCTCTCTCTCTCTCTCTCTCTCTCTCTCTCTCTCTCTCTCTCTCTCTCTCTCTCTCTCTCTCTCTCTCTCTCTCTCTCTCTCTCTCTCTCTCATAAGACTAATTTTCTTTCACAGCAGAGACTAAAAAGTATTTAGAATCAATGCATCGGGGTTTTTGTCAAGAACAGAAGCTCTGATTTAATTGTGTGTTTACAATTTGCTGCATCTCTGAAGATTTTTAAAAACTCTAACCGCTTCAGTCTTTTACCATTTCAGTCGTTTTGCATGTGCGTGCGTCGTACTGTGGACTATCTCCTCCTTCATTTGATGCAGCCTTCTGATAGTCAGTATGGACTCTGCACAGCATGTTTCCTTCTGTGGTGAGAGACCAATAAACATTCTGGCTTCAGTTCACCCCTCGCCGTCTGTGCCAACAGAACTCCCCTGCCTCCAAACTCTAACAATGTCTGGAGACGAGTTTAGCCTACCCGCTTCATGCTCACATCTTGCTTTTTTAAGACCACCATCTTTGCTTGGGAAATGGCGTACGCTAAATTCAGGCGTAGCGTTTTGTGACAGTTAAGCAGCGAGACCCAAAGGCTCTATCCTGACCTCCGAGCGGGGAAACCAGGAACAGCTGATTGAGCGCAGGTCTTCAGACTAGAAGAGAGCCAACATTAATGGAGACCCTGGTGCTACGAGTCACCATGGCAACAGTTGATAAAAACAGGTCAATGTGTCCCCCTCCCCCCCTCCCGTGTAACATATTGTCGTGCTGACGTAAGGCGAGTAAGGACAGGGCCAAAGCGGCGGCTCCTAATACATTTGAGGAAAGAGGAAAAGCAACTGTATTTAGAAGTATTTAAAAAACTGAAGCTCAGGGAGGAGGACAAGAAGAAAAGATGACAAACAGAAGACGAGTTCAGATGAAGAGCAGCAGAAAGGAGGGAGGATGGAAGGAGAGATACTTTGTGATGTTGTACTGAAAGGTGGCCAGGTGTTGCTGTCTCCTCGCTCTGTGGAGCTGGACCCTCCAGCACATCCCTGCTGTGTGTGTGTGTCCTCCAGTTCTGCTCATTACTCTCTTAATGGCACAGAGACATCTGCTTCATCTCCCTCTCTCTCTCTCTGTGTTCACGTCTCCACTCAGTCTCTCTTTTTCAATCCCTCCCTGGAAACTTTGGAGTGAACGAGAAAAGAGCGGCTGCCAGAGTGCAAATGAAGGGAGGGAAAAGACGGACGACAGTGCCAAGTGTTGAGCGGGGACAGTGGCGGCGAGAGCGGGGAGGATGGAGGACGAGGAGAAGTGGGGAACAAGAGAGGAGTAGCGGTGCCAGCTCTCTGCCTCAGGCTGGGTAATAATGATGCTAATGAGTTAGATCAACACAAGGTTCGAGTGCCACACTAAGATATTGTCTGGCAAACGGCCTGCGCTGACACACTGTAAAAAAATGAGATGCTTGTTAATGTTTCAAAGAGGTAATAGCTGTGATTTCTTTCATCGAACACATTCAGTATTAGAATGTTTTGCGTAAGTTATTTTCTTTGTGCCACTGAGTTGTGATTTATTTCTCATGGTTTGTTCCTGCACCCTGATGCTCATTTACCAACACGGTTGATCTTTAATTCATAACTCCACTAAAACGAGTACAAAGACGAGTACGCACATGGAGCCAGGAGGCACACGGGCAATGGCTTTTACCGAGTGTGAAAACGCACCTGAACGCCTCCTCAAGCCGGGAAAAGTCGACGTCATTTTCATCATCACACGGGGGGGCAAAATAAATCCTGTTGATATTAAGATACTTTTTAATCAATTAACACGTTTGTTGTTTGGTCTTTACAAACTGAAAGCACGACGTGAACATCGAAGTCTGACGAACGACTTATCAACTCGGTAACTGGGACAATCTGAGGAGCTATGATGCCGAGTGCACCACCTGAGAGAGAGACACTAAACACAAATAATCAACAGATGTGAATGCTGTGTATGAACACTTCAATCTGGTTCATGTGGAGGAGTAAGACACCTGAAGCTTCTTGTTCTCAGTGTACGAGCTTCCAGATGAGCTCCAGCTTCCGCTTCCTCTCTGTAAAGTTGTGTGTTCAGAAATAAACGAGACAAACGTGTCTGCTGTTTATTTCCTTTACTTAAAGATGGAGGAGGTTCAGCTGTTAGCCTGGACGAGTTAACCCTGATCTGCTTCCTGGTAAATACATTTCCTGCATTTAAATAGTTTGACATGACTTTAAAATGACACGTTGTGCAGGTCGGCTGTTGTCAGGAGTGTTTCCATTTGACCTAAAACATGTCGCTGGCTGTGGCTCCAGGCTGCTGATGGATTTCTATTATGCACTCTGCTTGGACTGTTTTTTTTTTATTTCCACCGGGCTGACACCGGAGGAAATCCCATTTCCCTTCAGGTCATTTTCTGACAGATTCAGTCCCTTCATCTCCCTCCCTGGGGACACTATTAGCCATCAGACCTTATCCAAAGGAGACAGCAGACAGTGTTTTATAGTGAATTTAAATGTAGACAACTGCTGCGGATAAACACTGAGAAACTGTGAGACAGAAAATGGTGGCTGTTACTGTTAACAAAACTCAGGGAGTGAATCAAAGCAGGAGGAGAAAAGCAACAGACTGAAGGTTGGATATCATGCAATGAGAAATGAAGTGAATGCAGAAGTGCCGTTCCTTGAGTGTCCACTTCAAGATGGATTCAAAAGACCCCAAATCTCTGCACACACAGCAGACACCCCAGCCTGGTGCAAAAGAAACAAGACACAACCGACTCGTGAAAACCCTCCCGTCAACAACCACAGGCTGCGTTCTCCGTGCACAGACGGACATGTCGAGTGCAGAGACAAAGAAATTCCTGCAGAATCTTAAAGATTTACTTCATCAGAGAGTCAGCATTTTGAATATGGTGCCGCTATGTGTGGGCGTTCAAAACAGCGATGACTTTGTCGACGTCCTCGTGCTACTGAAAGTGTGAGGAGGGTGATTATTCTATCTCTCGATTTATACAAGACTCTGTGAGGCAGGTCTGCAACGAACATGCAACAACATGCAATCTCGAGAATAAGAATAGAGAGTGCAAGGAACAAAATGAGCAAAAATGAGACGAGAGAAAATGACAGGATTGAGAGACAGGGGGGGAAAAAAGATGGAAACATTAGACCTGGGGGAGACAGGAGGAGAAATGGGCACAGTGAACAGGTGTTGGATGGACAGATTGAGAGACAGAGAGAGAGAGAGGGAGTCATCGGGGGAGCGGAGAGTGACGGGGAAGATGAAGGAGAGAGGGGGAGGGAGGGAGATAAAATGTGACCGAAAAACAGGGAACCCAGAGAGAGAGAGAGAGAGAGAGAGAGAGAGAGACAGATTAAGAATAAGAATGAGGCGGGTGATTGACAGCAGCTCTGAAAAAGAGACGAGGGAGATCTGCTGCATTAGTCATTTTATATAATATGTAGAATAGGAGAAGCCATCAACTGCTTCTCAGTGCATCATGAATTTGCATGCATTAGTCTAATTAGCTCAACTTACTCAACCCATAATTATACATCACGGTTAGTTTCAAGGGGAAAGAGCAGTGATATGAAAGACGGAGGTGTATTTCAGACTCACAGCCTGAGCTCTTTCCGTCCTTAACATTTAGGCTGTAGTTAAAGATTTATTTGGTTTGTTAAATGTCAAAATATCAGACGCACTTCCTGTTCCTGTGTATCCCCTGGGCCCCTTTAGCTCTAATAGCTAATTAGCTTTTTTTTTAAAAAGCTGAGGTGATGCGCTTTTTGTGCAGCATATTATCAACAGAGGTCAAGTTGAGTTTATACCTCAGGAGCACAAGTCTTTGGATTTACTAAATTGGTTTCAGTGCTTCTTTTTTTTTCCCAGGCAGCTTTGTTGAAAAGTGTATTGTAGTAGTTTTAATGAACTCTGATGGCCTCGAGTTCAGCTTGAACCTTCCTTCGGGGTAACGTCTGCTGTTCTGACGTGAATAATCGGGCTCAGAAGCTCAGAGAGGATGTGGATGAACATCATGTTTACAGATCAGATTCTGCAACGAGCAGCAGACGCTAACATCCACTACAGGAATGCTACCTTCTTCTCCTTGGCTTTGCCTCTGGAAACATCATCTTCCTGTTTGACTCTTTGTGGATCGTGGTCCCATCCAGTTATCCAAAAAGCCCCCTGTAGTCAAACTGCTCTGTGCACTCACAGTAAACTTCACAGTGTTTCTCATCAACTTTGAATCGAACCCCTGACCTTCCGTTTGACAGATGACAGCTGTCCTGATGTTACTTCCTGATATGAGCTAACAACACCAGCAACGACAGGAGCTAATGGCTAAACATTTGGCAAAATGTTGGAACTGTTTAGATCCTCATCTCGCGTTGGTATTTAAGAGCAGATGTCACTCAGTAAAAACGTTTGTAAGCGTCGCACACTGACTTAAAGCGACGCTTTGTTTGCTCTGAAATATGTCGGCGTTTGAAAAAATACAAGATAGAAAAAAAACACGAGGACAAAACGAATGAAAGAGGGGACACCACACAAAGTCTTCAAATAATCAGCCGAAACTAAACGCAAGAAACGACTATGTTTGAAGAAGCTGAATCGACTTTGGTCTGGCGGACGGTGTCATTGGTGATGGTGGCGAGGGAGGGGGTGGCGAGGGAGGAGGCTGTTGACTTGTCTGGTGTCGGCCCTTGAAACAGAGATCTCCGGCTAATAAAACGCACACACTGGAGGGGGTCTTTTAAAGCCATGAACACGCCGTCGACGTGGACAAACATGCAGCAGATCAGGTCAGCGACGAGGTCGTGTTCGGTGAAGTACTGACACAAGAAATGAAGGACATGTATTCTTCTCGGGCAGTTCCACTGGCGGGAAGACGAGCTGAAAACAAAAGGATGGAGGAGTGAAACAACAGCTGGTGAGGCACGGAGTCGAGCGGGGAACTGGAAGACAGAGTGTGCGATCATTAGTCAACGTCTGCAGCTAATGACGTGCGTATCTTGTTGAGCGCTCGGAGATTAATTAAATAAATCAAATTAAGATCCCACAATAGGTTTGGATGTAGAGGTCAGAGTCAGAGTGTGAACCTGTTCAATCAAATTAGCGCCCGAGCTAAATGATTAACCTGCGTGTTGATGGCGTGTTGGGGACAGAGCAGGAGACGCCGCTGCCTCCACACCAGATCTGATTGATTAAAGACGGCCTCTCTGTTTAGCTTCTGGGACGCCGCTGGAACAGATTTACACGGTTAACAGAGGCAAGCCTTGTTTTTAATTGAATCATGCACCACAAAACTAACAAAAGCATGAGACAAGAAGACGAGCGCTCACTCGACAAGAAAGAAACATGACACTAAAACCAAAGAACAGACGTGAGGGTGGTAATGAAACAAAAAGGCCGCCACTGGATGACGACCTCCCGACTAGCTTAAATGCATCTTTTTTTCATTTGAAGCAGAAAGTAGCCTGAAGGGGTTTTAAGATGTGCACAATTAGAGAGAGCATCTGCTAAATAACATATCTTTGTTTGTTTCATTGTTGGACTGTTTGTGTGTATTAAACCTGAAGTTTGCTCATGTGTGACTTTGTTCAAATCAAACATGGAGAAGTGCTTGGATGGAGGTCGTCAGTGAGTTCAGTGACCTGTTTGTTCTTCTGCACATCACGTCGGGACATTTAGGGGATATTTAGCTGTCCATCTGATCTATGTGCAAATCAAACAGATCCATGCTACCATGACCCTTACAGCTCTCATCTCTTATTCTCTCTACTTTGTCCTCTTTTGTCTGAGTCAGTTATCTCACACGTCTGGACCTCTGTTTTTCCCCAAATCCCTGATCTCTCTGCGTCATTTCCAACTCAATTTAATGCCTCCTCCACCTCTCTCTCTCTCTCTCGCCCACTCCCTGTAGCTGCCTCTCTCTCTCTCTCTCTCTCTCTCTCTCTGTCTCTCTAATAGGGTATGAATGAGTGAGGCAGTTTAATAAAGTTGGAGAGAAGCCGGCCAGCCACGTCTCCCACCTCAGCAGTCACGCTCACATCTATAACCTGGTTACAGTGTGTGTGTGTGTGTGTGTGTGTGTGTGTGTGTGTGTGGGCACAAGCTTCCTGTTTGTGGCTCAATTACCTACACTTCAGTGTGTGTTAGAAAATGTGAAGTGTCTATCTGCCTCAGCTCAATAATCAAACTACACACTGCAGCAGGCTGCACTTCATAACTGGGTTAGTGTGTGTGTGTGTGTGTGTGTGTGTGTGTGTGTGTGTGTGTGTGTGAGTGTGTGTGTGGCAGAGAGTGTTTTGTCTGGCTCCTGCTTCCAAACCAACCCATACACACAAACACACCCTGTACATAACATGATTAATGTCTGTCTGATCTGTAATAAAACACACACACACACACAATACGTGTGTGTGTGTGTGTGTGTGTGTGTGTGTGTGTGTGTGTGTGTGTGTGTGTGTGTGTGTGTGTGTGTGAATGGATGAGTTAATACTGATGGACTCTGCAGCAGCCTCTACCATCAGTGTGTGAATGTGTGTGAATGGATGAGTTAATACTGATGGACTCTGCAGCAGCCTCTACCATCAGTGTGTGAATGTGTATGAATGGATGAGGTATTAAAACACCTATCCAGACACACCAAGAGGAAACTGAACAATGTTCTTGAACCATTTGGACGACAAGCACCAATATTTTTTTTTCTGTTTAGGGTCAGGAACCACTTCCTGCTTTCAGGGTGCAGGTCATTGATGGAAGCAGCATATCCACATGGACACAGCTGTGTGAGCGTAGATCTGAACAGGAGCAGACACCTCGTTTCAACTAAAGCTGGAAATAAACGCACAGAAGGAATTTCAAACAAGTGATTAAAAACTGGATTAAATGGGATTAACTATTCAAATTCAGCGATTACAAAAGTGTGCCGGAGGGCCTTATGGTTATGTTGCTTACTCCATATATAGAAAGGCTGAAGCTGCCGTTACAGCAGCGGGTGGACTATTACAAATGAGGCTGTAGATGCTGCAGGGCGTGGCCTTTTTAAAGCATGTCTCACACTAACTTAAGTGAATGAAAAAATCTATTTGCAGGAGCCCAGTCTTTTATTGTGGCAGATACAGTACACAGAGTTCACTGTTTATGTTCAATATACAACATGATACTGAATCATGGAGGCTGAGGGTCGACGATTTAAAGTGACAATAAATAAGAAAAGTGATCACCAAGTTTCCTCCCACTCCATAACTTCTCCCTCCCCAGCACGGTGAGTTATGGAGCGTTGGATAGAAATATCGCTCAGCTCCTCCCTCTGAGCGCTCCGGGCTCGCTGAAGTCTCAGTCGAGCATAAATCAGCACTTATCCAACTTCATCAGCAAAAACCGGCAAACACAACAGTAACTTGGCACCGCCGCTTGTTTGCCTTTGCCTTCAGCTCATTTCCATGGCAGCGGCAGCAGCAAGCGATGTTGAGACGCCCCGTTTGTACGCTGAAAATAACGAAAGCAAATTATAGCTCTGAACGCTGATTCTCATAGATGGGAGGCAGACAGCCACCGTGGACACTTCAAAACGTTACTTGGCAGCTTATAAATCCCGTCACGGATGAGTT
Organism: Symphodus melops; assembly: GCF_947650265.1. Taxonomy (NCBI): domain Eukaryota; kingdom Metazoa; phylum Chordata; class Actinopteri; order Labriformes; family Labridae; genus Symphodus; species Symphodus melops. The sequence continues at coordinate 1,183,545 of NC_136700.1, forward strand.
GGGACTCTCATGCTCTGCTAATGAGGATAATTTGATATCGTGATAATCAGTTTCAAACAGAGGCTCACAAACTCCCACAGTCCATCCAAAAACTTTAAACAAATCCTTAAACTGACAAAATCACAGATCTTTTTTTTTTTGCTGTCGTGTAAAACCACGATCTGAACTACATGCTTCTTTTTAACACGTCCTGCCTGATTTTCTAAGCAGATGCTTCTTACACTGCTGATTAATACACCAGCCCTTCCATCTTTTACAGTGTCATGGGATTATTAGAGGGGTACAATGATCAGTATTCAAGTCTGGCTCTTTCTTGATGAAAAGGTCTAAAAGACGGCTGCATGTTCAGATGAAAAACAAGCTGGAACTTTCTTTCATGTTGCTCTTATTTTGTTCGTGTGAAGAGGAGAGAGAGAGAGAGAGAGAGAGAGAGAAAGAGAGAGAGAGAGAGAGAGAGAGAGAGAGAGAGAGCGGGAACGAGGACATCAACGAGAGACGAGACGAGAGAAAGTGCATTTATTTGGGTAACCTGAGTTTCTATTGACCCACAAAATGTGAAATAAATCCATCCAGTCTGTTGTTTGTGGTCTTATAACTCAGAGAAAAATGCTCCGTTTCAAATGTGCTCAACTTGTGATGTCACAGTGGGATTCTGGTAAAAAAAACAAAATCCCCTCCCCTGGTATCTCCGCCCACTGACTCCACCTCCAGCCCAGAGCCAAACCTTAGATCTAAACTTTACTCTCGCTGGCGAAGGAGTGATGTCTACTGGGAAAACTCAGGGGCCGCCCCCTGAGTTTTCCCAGTAGACATCACTCCTTCGGCTTATGGCATTTAAAGAGACACACACACCAAAAGAGAGCGTTCAGACAGAGCTGGTTTCTGCAGGGTCACAAACCTCCTCTGCTGCTTGATTCATGTTATATTTGGACCAAAGGACAGAAACACAGATGATTCATTTAAACCACAGGGGGCGCTGTTTGAAAAGAGGGGAAAACAGGGATATTATTTCCTGAATTTGAGATCAAAGTAGCTTTAAACTGCAGTTAACCTCAACCGTATATAAACTCTGCCACTCTGACATGTTGAATTTATAAGTGCAGTTCAAACCGGTCGAAGCCGATCTTCATCTTTAAATAATAGTGACAGCAGTGACATCTGAACGTCATCAAACAGTGCCTCCGCCTTTGCTTTCCGTCAGCTCAATGAGGATTATGTGACTTTTCTGTTTTTGGCACCAAAGAGCACCTTAAGCTTGATTTGGTTTACACCTTTGGGTGCAGATGCTGTGAATGCTGGGGGGGGGGGGGGTACAAACCCTGAAGAGAACAGAGACAAGTGAAGAATTCAGACAGGTGAATAATAAAGTCTGATTTCTTTACTTTGAAGCTGCTGTCTGTCTGACGCTGCGTCCCTGAAGTATCACAGAAATAGTCTGCAAGTTTTGTGTAAAAAATAATCCTGACACCCCGCGATAACGTTTGATGATAGTTATTCTAAGGGCTGTTTTCTCCTTGTGTGAGAATAAACAGCAAACGTTTGTGTCAACAGGTGTGAAGCTGGCGTGATTGCAGGGCTGGTCACTATCATTAAACCAGGACGGCAGTGATGTTGCATTACTCTTAACTCCTCGTACAACCCTTCCAGCCAGCCATCTTTCAACTTTTGAGGATTGTGATGTGATGCTGCTTTGATGTTTTTACACCTCTCTGCAGAATAGAACTAAAACTGGTAGAGCAGAAATTATTATCCGTTGGTTGCAACAGAAACAGTCGGGGAAATAGTCAAACGTTGTCAAACAGGAGAAATCAGAGGAGAACCCAGAAGAGCCTCCCCACCATCTTCATGCAGAGTTTAGATTTCTCAGGTCATTTACAAGTTGACAGGGTTGTAAAACACCCTGAGCGCTGGGATAGCTTATGACTTGGTCAGTATGTGTTGTAGCATCTAAGTGTTATGCACTGCTCATGCGGGTGGATAGAACTGCGGAGGGTTTGCTGCATCTGCGTGCTATTTTTAGCCCTGAGCGTGTGTCCATCAAGCATAGCAGAAAAAAAAACAAAAAAACATTACAGCAGCCAGGTCTGTAAAGTTTCCCAGAGTTTGACACATTCGGATGTTGGAGGGAGGTATCACATATTGGAATCTACCTTTCTGCTGTAAAGGAAGTCAAGGCTGTAAATGAATGGTTAACATGTTAAATCCTAAGAAGATAATCCGGTGTTGCTTCATTAGCGTTGAAGCGAATCATCACAGTTGCATGCATTAGCAATAAGCCTTTCTTCTTTAAGGTCCCATATTCCCCTCGTTTCATCTCTCATGTTAGTCTGTGAAACTTTTAGAGCAGCTTTGCATGATTTGAAACTTAAAAACCTTCTTAAACATCTGAAACTGACGTCGTTAAAATCCTTCATTTCAGCCTCTGCCTCGGCCCCCTCCCAACGTACCCACTTTCTTCTGATTGGCCAGGGCTATGGGCATATGGGGGGAGGGGGGGCAGAACGCTGCAGGGCTGTCAGGGAAGGGGCTGCTCTCCAGTACTGGGAGAAGAGAGTCCATGTAAGAGGCTTGAAGCTGTCTCACACTGATCTTGGTTTCAAGTCGGGGGAAACATTGCATAATATACAGAACGAGATGTTTAGCGTACGTTCACTTCATGATCTGAATCTCTGCCCTCGGTTAGTTTAAGAATCCAGCAGAACAGGACAACTATTAAGTGCTTGAATTTGTGGCCTGTAAGTGAACAAACACAAAATGTTAAACTGTTAAAAATTAGAGGAGTTTTAAATAACTGTGCGTGGAGTGAAAGGATTATTCTCCAGTGAAGATGGTCATGGTGTTCATCACAATGACACAGGAACAAAATGATTGGGCCCATTAGAGACTTTCTGCAGGGATAATTTATACCAGTGGCTGCTACGCTGACCTTTTCTCCAGACAGACAAGATAATAATTCACACGTCCAGGTTCCCTTCAGGTCAGCTTAAAGGCAAATTTCATCATTTTTAAACCTGCAGATTTCTTCAGCCGTCAACTGCTACATCACTTCCAGGTAATCAAAGTCAATCCACTGACACTTTTTCTCTTTGTCATTGACAGTCTATGATTGTTATTCTTATCAGGGACATTATATAAATGATCCCGACAGGCGTTTTTTTATCTAACGTTAAATACTTGATTTAATCAGAAACAGTTGTTACATCACTCTCTCTCTTTAAAGGTACAACAGGTGACAACAGTTCACCATTCAGGACAGGAGCTGCTGGTCTCTTACAGCCAGTCTGCTTACTGGGAGAGAGAAACATGACAGCCTCTGTTCATTGGCTTACTGTCTGCCACGAGGTCGATTTGAATTTTAATGATTGTTTTTAGGGTTTTAAATGAGTGTCTTCTTATCTTGTTACACTTTCAATCGTGTTTCTGAAGCGAGCTCTGCAGTCCGTGCAACCAGCGCCACTTGTGCTCTGCTTCTGTTTCAAATAAGCTGCGAGTGCATTTTCAGCGTGAGTGTGGACAGGAAGTCAAACGCACACAGCATCCAGCCAATTTCAAAATAAAAGACAACACATGGACTCACGATCATATTTTTCCTCACTTTATCAACATTATGTCAAAACAGGCAGCGAGTGAGCAACAAGTCGTCCTCAGAAAGATGAAGCAGCCAGTTGTGTGTGTGTGTGTGTGTGTGTGTGTGTTTTTCCTCTTAATCCCCACATGATCTTGTCGTTCTCCTGGGAGGTGCGTACAGCTGCTCATGGCTGCTCTCACGTTCCACAAACAGGATCGGACTGGATGGAGTGAAGCACGTGCAATCTGATGGAGCAAACCGGCGACACTGACAGACGGCGCCGCCCACGGAGCATGTGCGGACTCGGGGTTACTCACACATAAATCACAGATACACATCACTCCTGGGTGGCATTCATTTCTAGTTGACCTTGACTCCTCCTAATTATTCATTTCCTTTGTTTATTGTACAGTCGATCTGTTGTACGTTTTCTGTTTATGGTTCATCTGGACTCATGTTGTGTTCTCATCTTTCATTTTAGTCGTACGCTCTGTATCGTTGTTTGTGGATGCTCCTGGTCTTTTATTTTCTATTGTTTCTCTTGGTTGTGCTTTGGATAATGGGAGTGGTCATGACTTGACTTTAACGTCTGTTGCTTCGTCTCAATAAGACGACAAACACGACTAATTTACACCAGCTTTGACCCTCAGCAGTCTGCCCCTGAAGGAAGTGCTAATGGTGACTCTGTTCATCACAGTGCTGGAGAACAAAGTGGCCGTGCCCATTAAGAGCCTCTCTGCAGTGATCCATGTACCATGAAGCTGCTTCACTGACCTTTCCTCCAGACAGACAACTTAATACTTCCAAAGTGGCCTTCAGGTTGAATTCTCCTGCTTCTAACTCTGAGACGTATTTTTAAATGAGAGTTTTGGAGCAAGCCGCTTGTGTCTATGAAGTCTGGAATTTTTAAAAATAAAACAAAGAGATGAAGCGACAGATGTGCAAATTATTTTAGGAAGCATAAAGGTTTAAGATTTAAAAAAAAGCACAGCACAAACAAGTGTTTTTTTGTTTTTTTCCCAAAAACTCTTGTGTTGCCACGTGAGCGGCAGAAAAATAAAATATGCATATGAAGTGTGTAGCCCCAGATTTGACAGGCAGGTTGTCATCTATTCCAGAGTCAGTCCTTTGAGGCTGCTGCTCCACCCATGTGGGCCGCCCCGTGCTGAGAATGAAGCGGCTCCATTTTTCAGCCCAAGAGCAGGGCTGGTGGAGATGCAGAGGAGGGTTCCCTGGGAGGAGAGCTGTGCATATATTAGAGTGTAATTAATCTGCAGGAGACAGAGGGATGAGGGAGGGAAGGGAAGAGACACAAAGACAAACAGAAGGATGAAAGCAAAGAGTGGATGGATCACAGGGAGGAACAGAAAAAAAGAGAAACTAGGGGAAGTGTAAAGGATAGCAAAAGGAAGCACAAGTGTGTCTGCATGACAGAGACTGAAGGGGCTGACAGAGAGTGATAGGGCGAGCTCAAGAAACACAGAGAGAGAGAGAGTATAATTACAGAGGTTGAGCCACAGGGCTCCTCTACGGATCATTAGCCAGCTTAAAGAGCCAGGGCTCGGCTCTGTGTGGAGACACTCTGCAGAAAAGGTCACAACTTCTCTGGATGAATACTCTGCAGTCTGTTCAGGCTAGTTTGCTTTATTTATCTTGGCAGTTAGGAGACACTGGCCTGGAGATAAGGAGCTGCTAAACTGCAGTGAACAAGGACAGAATATGCAGACATGCAGACCAAACAGGCAGTTAAGGAGCATGTTTGGCCGCATACATTTTGCTTTCCCACTCGGCCACCGAGCCAATAATGGGGACACATAATTGGAGGTTTTACATATGACAGGATGGCGCAGGGAAAAGGTTAACTTGAAGTGTTTTGGACTTTCACTGCTGTGCACAAACAGCTCAAAGCACCTGTTGCCTGCAGCTCCTCTTCTTCTTCTGCAGGAAATGCCGGCTCTGGGATTTCTGTAAACCAACTTTATTCTTCATTTTCAATTCATCACAAAATGAATAGAAATGGGACTTAAACTGCCCTTTGATGCACGCTTCATGATGGGCATGGATCACACCAATCACAACACCTCACGTCACCTACAGAGAGTCTGACTTCATTCCCACCACATGCTATGGGAGCACCTCCCATACTGTAACTCATGCTTACATGCAGAAACTTCAAAGCAGTGAGCGATTGGCATCACAGTGTTAAAACTGAAAAAAAAAAAAAAAAAGATGAGGATTTATATCCTACGTGTGCAAGACATGCTGTTTACGTATGCAACAGGGGGCCTGGAAGGCGTCCATTAAACAGCTTATCTTGTGATTTTTTTTTTCTTGCAGTTCTTATGTGCAGAAAGCGCCGAGTGCATGCGAGATGAAAGAGGGCTGCGCGTGACGGCTACACCAGCATGTCTCAGAGCTTCAGTAATGATATGGTAGCTGGCACAGGTTTTTGCCTCTTTAAGCGGAGGATTACAGCTTTAAAGAGGCTTGTCAGGGCGCCGTATTACCAGGCTAAAAACCCGGTTTGAAGTCACACTGGCTGCGGCTCTCGTGAGGCTAAAACAAGCCGCTCCAGAACCGTCATTACAAGCTATCGGCTACAACAGATCTCACTACACACACGTATATTATCTAAGCTAACCAGTGATCTTCCTGGGAGTCCCTGAGATCTCTTGTGTTTTATGTTTCTCTGGATTGTCGGTGTGGACGGCCTGTCGCTACGCCTTCCTCCCACAGTCCAAAGACATGCTTGTGTTGTTAATTGGTGACTCTAAATTGCCTGCAGGTGTGAGAGTGGCCAGTCGTCTGTCACCTTGTGTCATGGCTACCAGTGCAGGGCTTTACCATGGGATGAGCTCCTGTGCTCCACGCATGGAATAAAGTTTTGAGGTATTTTTTACGGACAATCTCTTGCATCAACTTGACAACAAAACCCAAGGTCGTCGCCTTGATGTGAAGGCGACAACAACTTCGCCCACTGTCACAAACTTGAGACACTTTCTGTGACTGTGTGTGTCTGTGAACAGCAGCTCTGTAGCCCAGCGAAGCTAAAGGCAGCACGCCGCTGATTGACAGCAAAGTGGATGAGAGCTGAGTGTCGGCACAGCAGTGGGGGGTAGAGCGAGAGAGAGAGAGAGCGAGAGAGAGAGAGAGCGGTGCTGGGAATGTGTGATCTTTCCAGTTTCACTTTCAAAGGCTTGTTATTGGCAGTGCTCAAGGTCAAGGACCCTGTTACGCAGGGCTTTGAAGTCAGAGGGAGAGCGCTGGGAGGGAAAAGGTAAAGAAAGTGAAATGTGTAAAAATAAATTAACAGCCTCGGTGTAAAATGAGTCACAAATCCATGACGACCAACACAGTGATTTGCTGGATAAAAGAGAGCCTTTAAAAGAGCAGGTGTTGAGTAATTGGTTGACTTAATGCTGTCAATGCTCATTTGAACTGTTTAATTAAATGTGTCTGAATGGATTAAACTCGGCTACTGGTTTCCAGCTCATCTTCCCGGTCAGATAAAATCAGTGGCTTCAAATTAACAGATTGAATGATCAGACATGAACTGAAAACACATTTTGTCACATTTTTACGATGAGATGTATGAGCAGGATTATTTTATCAAGGCTTTTCAGAACATTAAAAAGTGAAGCTTTGTTAGGAAAAAAATCAAGTTCATGGCTTTAGTGACAGGTGGGGGTCAAAATGACAGAAGAAAAAGTGACAATTTTTTCGACTCTCTGGGATGGACAAATTAAGCCATGGCAGTTTTGTGAGTGAATATCACTTGAACTTGATAGCAAAAATAAACTTTTACAGAATATATGTTCATAGTGAGGGCTTTAATCAAGGCCCTTTGTGATGTCATAAAGGGAAAATCTCCAAACGGCCTGTTTGAGCACACATTTTGTGAAGCATGGAGCAGGCAGAAGATGGAGAGGATGGACCTTTCTCATCATTGGGGGGTTTGTAGACAGACAGACAGACGGACAGACAGAGGGACAGACAGACAGACAGACAGACAGACAGACAGACAGACAGATGGACAGACAGAGGGACAGACAGACAGAGGGACAGAGGGACAGACAGACAGACAGACAGACAGACAGACAGACAGACAGACAGACAGACAGACAGACAGACAGACAGACAGACAGACGGACAGACAGAGGGACAGACAGAGGGACAGAGGGACAGACAGAGGGACAGAGGGACAGACAGACAGACAGACAGACAGACAGACAGACAGACAGACAGACAGACAGACAGACAGACAGACAGACAGACAGACAGACAGACAGACAGACAGACAGTATTAGTGTTAGCGAAACATGACGGAGCGGATTTCACATTATATGTCACCGTTAAAAAGTTCATTATTTAAGTGTTCGTCTGACCAGAGAAGAACAAAATGTGTTGTGCATGAGTGAAGAAGATAATGAGGATTGCCTTTTCTTGAATAAATTCCTTCGGCTTAAAACTCTTAAACTGTCCGTCTGGTGTTTGTCCTCAGACGACTTCTTCTTCTCTCGCTGGCATAAACAGACCCAGAGAATGAAGTTGACACAAGCAGCTGAGTGTGTCTTCCTCCTAGATTAAACCTGAATTGTGTTTTTGACTGATTCACCTGCTTCCCCCCCGGGAGGCGTCTATAAAGTACAACTTTGTCATGTCACCTTTTGATTAACTGTGTTTTTTATCGATTCTGCTGCTCTGGAGGAGATAAGAGATTACATTCCCCGGCCTTGGCTGCAGGGACTCGGTAATGATGCACAGCTATTAAAGACGTGATCGTATCTCCACGCTCCGTGCAATTGTTTGCAATTCATCTGATCGTAGGAAAGAAAATCAAACTTTGTGAAAGCTATAATGGCAACAGCTGCTGTAAGTCATTTTAAGCAGGAAGTAATTCTAGTAAAGAGGTCTGAAAGACAGAGTTGGAGAAAACATTCAACATGTTCCCTTCAAATTATTGGCTCCATTTCTCCCTCTGAGCCAATAGGAACCCACGCTGATCGATTTAACAGACTTTTCAATGAAAGTTGTTTGTGGGTTATAGTGAGTACAAATACTTCAGGGCACACACCTCGGCAACGCCAAAGATCAGCGCTCAGACTTCCTGGTTTCTCTAAACTCTGGCCCTTAAACATCTTGAGACGACCTGTGTCCTTTGTTAAGAGAAAAGACTGGGACAAACTTTGTTCCTTTGGAGAAAAGTTATGAGTGACAAAAAGGAAAACTCTTTTAAATAATACCTTAGATGCCCTTTGAAGAAGTAAGTACCAAACAAAGTATCTTCACTATCCAAAAAAATGTCTTTTACTCTGAAGGTTTAAAACACATTGTCCTCACAAAGATAGATATACGTGAGTGCACACACACACACACACACACACACAATGCAGGCGAGTAGTTCACTTTCAATGCCTCAAGTGAATAGAAGTTGACTGGAGGCTGATTCGTGTACAAACGCTCCACCAGGCCTGCCTCACTGACTTATAGGAAGGATAATGAATGGAGCACAATCAGTCGGCCTCTAAAAACACTGAATCCTTCCCCGAGTGAGAGCGGATGAAAGTGTGAAGCTTTTGATTTGGGAACGGATACATTTGTCCATTAACTTTTAACAGCGTGTGGATCCGTCTCTGCAGCTTGACAGCCTGGAGAAAGAAAAACAGAAAGAAAAAAAAGTTGGTGAACTTTGAGAAGAAGTTCTCGTACTGAGAGGTGACGGTTGAAAATGTCTGAAAAAAAAGAAGAACTTGTGCATGGCGCTGGTGGATTAGCGGTTGGTGCACACGCCCCATGTGCAAAGGTCATTGACCTCCAAGACGGCTGCCTGGATTTGAATCCGACTAAATCAAGTGTCTGTATATTGACTTCCTTTGGTGTGCATTCAATTCCTGACAAGTTTTACAGCCAACAAGTAGAAATAGAATTTCCTTTCAGTGCCTCTTAGGACTTTGCTCATAAATAAAATTCAAACAGAGTCAGAAGTACTCAGTAGTGATGTGACCCAGGCTATAAGGAATTGAACCCAATTGCAGACAAGCAGGGAGGCGTGATGATTTCAGTGATTTATTTCGAGAGAAATACTCAGAGACAGATAAAGGAAGGTTGGCCGAGAGGCAGGTATCCGGACAGGTAAAGAAGCAGGCCGCAGGTTCAGGTGACAGAAGTCCTAATGCAAAACTCAAGGCAAGATTGAAGCAGGACAAACTAACAGGGCATGAGTTAAAAGTGCTGCTGAAATGTCTGCAGGACTGATGAGAAAAGTTTGAACGGGTAGGGTTGAAGGGAATGTCAGGTGACTGGAGTGAAGGGAGGGGGGTTCTTTTAGGATAAGGAGCCCCCCCCCTTCCCAATTTCAGAGATGCCAATGAAAAATATGTGGAAAGACTTCTTGTGTTGTTCAGGGATAAGAAAGGAAAAAAAGTTCAAATGGGGGTATATTCATCGTGGGAGTGACGTGTGCTGAGTGGCTGTCAGTCATTGAGACGAAAATGCAATTTGTCAAGTTCAAGTTTAGGTTTGAGAGTGACTGATGTGAAAAGGCATTCCTTCAGCAAAACATGTCAGAAACAAAGAAACATGAGCTCTGAGTTCAGGCATATTCCACCTGTCCCCGAAACACCATCAACAACAGACAGGGAGCCGAGACTCACATGTCACAACTGATCGAATCTATCCCAACGTCTGCACATGTTTCTGTCTTTTCCCTCGAAACTTCCACGTTTGACTTCAAACTTACTGGAAAAAAAACAAACTCCAAGAGAAAATAAAAGTGACAGAAGTCAAAGCAGTGTTTGTGATTAGTGTTTAACGTGAGGTTTCAGGTTGCTGTATATATCTGAGAGTTTATTGCATGGCCTTGAGGAATGGTTCTTACAGGTCTACATTTCACTGCACACACACACACACACACACACACACACACACACACACACACACACACACACACACACACACACACACACACACACACACACACACACACACACACACACACACACACACACACACACACACACACACACACACACACACACACACACAGTATGTAACAGGGGGAGAATGTGGCACAACAACAAAAATACTGAATCTAGTAAACAGCTTTTGAGCTGAGATTCTGTGGAAAAGAAAGTGAAAGGAGCAATAAATGAGTTTGATAGCTAAGGTTTAAAATAAGTACTGCAATCAAATTCAAAACAGGGAGCTGTCTCCCCAAAACTTCATTCCCTTAATGTATGGACAAAAATAATACTTTAGTCAAAGAGAACAGGGCTGTGTACGAAACCTCACAGTGTAGCACAGATAGCAACCTTTTCTCGACTTAGGGAAGAATAAGAAAACAATATAAAGGAAATTTAAAAACTCTGAAATACAAAACAAATAAGACCAGATCATGAAACACCTTTCATTATCTTCGGCTTGAATAGAGAAGTGTGACGGAGACAGTGTTGCTTAGATTCTCTGATACCTCCCACCTGCGCTCTCCAAAGAGTAGAGTCCATGTTCTGCTCGATTGAAGAGGTAATGAAGAATGAAGAAGCTCAGCACACCACAGAAGAGCTGGGCGCAGCTGTAGGGTGCAGAACTCTGAACTGCTGGAAAGGGCTGAAAGTTTATCTTCTATATAGGGCGGAGAAAAGTGAAGAATATCCCGTCACCCATGGCGAGCCACATACAGTAAGATGATGCAGGGCCCGAAGCCTCCTAGCAAACAGCGACGACTTCCCGTCTCTCAGTCAAAATCTGCTACACCTCTAATTATGCTAAGATCATTAGCCTTATTGATAAAAATGGACGCGTTGTTTGAAATCATTGCTGTAGAGCATGAACCAATAAAAACACGAGTTATTCAAACCAACAGGCTGTTTCTGCTGTAAAGACTGAATTTTTAAAATGGGATTTTCCGGCTTTTAAAGGGAGCCTCAAGTGGACACTTGAGGAACTGTGGTCATTATTGACTCTGTATTATCTCCATTTTTAACACCATAGTTTACAACCTTAGTCAGTCATTAAAAACGTGGTGATAAGGTTGTTGGGGTGAGCCTTTGTTGAGCAGGTATTATATCAAAAATCTGAACCATAATTATATATTTTTTATTATTATTTATCTGCTTTGAAATTTGTACATTATTTATACATTTGTGCTGTTTGTTAAAGATATAAAAGCACAATAAAAAAGTACAATCACAAAAAAAAAATCTGAACCATATTAAAATATTTCTTTGTGGGCAAAAGTAGAAAACTGGCAGCGACCCTTCCCATAATTCATTTCTCTGTGTAGAATAAGGGCGGTCCCAGTAACGAGCCCTGAGGCACTCCAGAGAACTGCTCCATTGAAACGAATGTGCTGACAAATAAACGTAAACCTGCGTTAAATGTTGCGTCAGCAGAGCAACATTTCTTTCTATGCTTTTAAAGCACCAGTGGAGAAAGAAGAGGCCGTCTTGGATGTTGCAGAGCTTGTGCTGACACGGTGTATCCAGTGCTGACTAAATGTCCCAACAGCAGTCAGACTTCTTCTCTGTGGTCAGACTTTATCAGAAGTGGCTGGTGGTAATTTCACACTCTGTAAACAGGAAACGCCTGCAGCAGGGAGAACCCTCGGAGGCTATTCCCTCAAACCCGACAACAAGTACATTTCTCACCACAGTTGTTTATTCACATTTATACGGTTTTCGAAAACCTTTTAGTGTCATGGGTGAATGATGATAAAACATGACTTCACTGTTCCTTTCATTACGTTCACGTTTTGACAGGTTGGTGATGAAATGAGCAGAGCGTGAGGAGCGAGCTGTGACCGACTCCGAGGTTATCAGATTCAGATTTAGAGTTAATTCTCTATCGTCATCGCCCAGAGCAACAAATCTCCCTCAGCAGGATGGATACGACTAACAGGAACACAAAATACAATAAAAAAAAAAATCATCGGGAATTCATGAATTATTTATTTATTCACATAATGTGTAGCGTGCCTCACAAACATGCTGAAACAAGAGACAACGGTTTAATTCCAAGTCACATTGACTGAATCTCAGGAGACTTAAAATGAGTACGGCAACACTTTTGGGTCAAAACATTGTAACAGTACAACCGTATAAAGTCCTGTGTATTGTCTAATTTGCAAATTAACATTAATAGCAAAGTTTAGGAAGTAGACCTTCATCAGGTCAGAATGTTTTTGCTGAACAGTTCGTGGTAGTTTATCTTTACGTTTTGATGAACTTATTATGCACTCGTCTTTTAAAGTGGACGTACAAAGATTTGTTCTAATTGGAAAAATTCACCTGCCATCCATTGGCTTCTTGATTTTTAGCCGCCCAGCTTTAAGACTGATGGAATCCATCTACTCTCCCGGTTTATCAGGTGAAATGTCAGAGGTCAAGCAGCAAATGTTGGGATAAAATCCAGACAGAAAGAGCAGAGATGCATGAAAAAAAACAAACAGAAAAACGAATGAAATGGAAAGTAAAGTTCTGTAACATAGAAAGGTTGAGCCGAGAAGGTAAGAGAGATCAGCTGATTCACTGTGACACTTCAAATTAAAACAGAGAAAAAGTGTTTGCCACATGGGCTCAGATTTGAATGTGACCAGGCAGCAGTCAGTAAAATCCAGGGCGGGCTGAGGACAGGGCTCGGAGGAAGCGAGGAGCACGTCTACATAAACTCATGATTAATAGCTTAATTATCTTCTGTCATCCAATTAATGAGCGCTAATGACATCCTGTTGACAGAGCAGCGTCTGCACTCACATGACACTGTTCAAAAGAAAATCACTGTGGCCTTGTTTGCTCATTTTTCATCTGGACTCTGGGAAGCAAACAGGTACACACACACACACACACACACACACACACACACACACTTCCTCACAGTACGTGCGATCTGTCACTGTGTGTCATGGACACATTAACACTCTCTGGCATACACTTATAACATACCGCCTGTTCATTAGTGCTCGGTAAGGTGACAATTATCCGATATTAAAGAGACAGAGAGGCTCATGGATAAAAATCACCTGCAATCCAAGTGAGCTGACCTCCTCTATGGAATAATGAGCGCTGCTCTCCCCACAAAGAAACACATGTCCATTAGCGCATCACAAAAAGGAGAGTTATTAGGATGATTAGAACACATTAGTGACTAATCTGTAATGTCCAGATGAGTAGTTTGAAACCTCGCACGTGTGACTGTGAGCACAGAGGGCAGAGAGGACGAGGAGAGGCAGATCTGTGTGGTTAAGCTCATCCAGCAGTGTTCACATGAATAACAAGGAGCTCTTTATGTAGGTCAAAGACAATAATGGATCAGGTAAAGAGGAGAAAAACACTTTGCCTCAGTCGAGTCAATTCAGGGACGATTCCAAATCTCTGACGACAAACAGTAAAAATCAGATCTGCGTATTTCTTTAGCAAAGCAGCAAAGCGTTAATTCACGATTTATTGATCTTATACAACATTTCACACACATAAAAATGCTTATTTTATGGATAATTGTCATACTCACTTGGCAAGCTGCCATCAGAATATGTAAAGGAGAATTATGTGCAGACTGAAGACGGTCTCCACCTTTATAAATAAAGGAAAAGTTGTGGCAGACGGCAGCTGCTTCAGCAAAGTAATGAAGTTTACTCAAATGTGTGAACAGTGGGTGACAAACAAATCCAGGAAATCCATTCTGCTTTTTCCTTACAGACACCAAACGTGTCGAGGGAGCAGGTTGACACCACTGGAGGAAGAAGACGAGAGCGAGTTAGAGAGTCCAGACAAACGTTGTGTCCCAAACAAGCAGCAAGCCTTTTTCTCACACCAGTGACTTACAACCAACTGGATGTGAGCGATCTGTTTCATGGTAACAACCATGGCCTCAGACATGGAGGCACATGGCCTCATCCTGGCCGTGTCACACTTGGCTGCATGCAAATCACCCGAGTGTGCACCAGAGATCACAAAGATCAGTAGCGCACTGTCAGCAAAATGCAGGAATGCAACCCTAAGGCCAGCGCGCTACAGAACCCAGTTAAGAGCAGCAACAAACAAACGGACCTGTTCTGCCTTTGAAGCTGGTCTTTGTTGGGTCAACATCCATAGTGAACTGTATTCATTTTTAAAAGACTAAAAGCAATCTTTCAGGAGAACTGGATTCATATATGGGATGCTGTCCTTGGTTGGATATCCCCACGGGAAGGTCAAGGTCAGGTCCTTCTCTCTCATGATTGGCTGCCCTTCACATGCTCTTTACTGCGTCCATTTAAATCTCTCTGACTCACGTTACATCCTCCAGCTGAAGCGTTTGTTCAGAGATAACAGTCCAGTGAAACCACTCTCACTATCGCTCATAGTCCCTCAGGGTCTCTTTGTCCTTTTTTTTTTTTATAGTTTTCAAAAGATTATTGACCTATTTGTAGACGACACGGTTAATGCATGCTGAGGATATATCCAGAAAGGATCTCATTTAGTTGTGTTCCCGCTGAGCGCCACGTATGCTCCTGAATATTTCTGCATCTCCACCAGAGAGTCATTTGAAAATGGAGCCCATGTGGAATTTGGTGATCATTATTTTTATGGTGCATATTTATATTCATTTAAAAGCAACGTTAAAGCAGAGACGGCTGTTCCTCTTATCTCATGGAGCATTTGAGCGTTCTTCTTTTTACGGCCTGATCCTTTATTGTTTCGGTTCAATCCCAGTGCTCTCCCGAGCATCGTTTCCAGAAGCAACGGGCACATTTTCAGCGAAAAGGCTCTGTCATGACGAGCTCACTGAATACCCGCACAACACCATCATGCAGAAAAGAGAAATAAGCTACAAGCCGAGTGAGTAAGAAAAGAGGAGGAACATTTAGAGCCCCTCAAAAAAGTAAGATATTTCTCCCTGGAGCTAGAGGAGACCAAATAGTCTGCTGTCCCTCCATAAACTGTTGTCAAGAAGAAGAAACCTTAATGAGGAGAACAGACGGTTGCCGTGGGATACGTATCTAATCCGAGACTCTCTCTGAGTGACAGTAGTCATACCTGGACTCCAATAGATGCAGTGTGTGGAAACATCAGTCCCATGCACTTTAACTCAAGTTGCCATTGTGTGCTCCAGTACGTTTTTTGGATTCTGCCCGTGTGAAGGAGTCCATGGAGTTATTTTTGACATGTAACGGTCCTTCTCTGAGTGCATCAACCTCCCTCTAGACGGAGAATGGAGAGGAAGAAGGCCGAAAGATGAAAAAAAAAAAAAGTGAAATCTATCTATCTATCTATCTATCTATCTATCCTATCTATCTATCTATCTATCCATCTTGGAGGATTACATGGTTTGCGTCCGCTGTCAAATCTCATCTATGTAATTAGTGATATTTCGGCTCTCTTCACTCATTCATCCTCCCTCAC
>NC_136700.1:1199689-1442189 GCF_947650265.1 Symphodus melops
ATTTATGAGGAGCATCATTTCCTGTGTGTGTGTGTGTGTGTGTGTGTGTGTGTGTGTGTGTGTGTGTGTGTGTGTGTGTGTGTGTGTGTGTGTGTGTGTGTGTGTGTGTGTCAGTCAAGGCTTGCAGACCTGGACACACTGGGCTTCATATGTAATGCTTGTTATCGGCTTCACCTGCCACTAACATGCTCTCTTTGTTCACTCCCACACGAGATCATTCCTCCTCTACTTCAGGGTTAGCATGCATGCAAAAAAGTACAACGTTAATTAAGTCTGTTTAATTCTTATCAAGCACAACATTTATGCAATGCAGAATTATAAACACAAACATTTAAGTGGGACTAAGGTGGCTCCCTTGTTGTGCAAGAATAATGACGTTTTTTGGTCAATGGAATCGGAGGGTTCTGAGGAGAGGGATGAAGCAGCAGCTTCTGGGTTTAAGAAATCCCACTCTCTGCCCAGTCTGCCTTTTCTCATTCCCATCAGAGTCAGCTCCTAGGTTTTTGATGCTGATGTCTGAAATCTCTGCGGAGCCCTCTAGAGCTGAGCCACCTGCCGCACTTTTAATCCGAAATCCCCCGTATTGTTTGTTTTGTTTTCAGCTTCCAAAGTACAGACGAACATTTGACTTCTCTGTGTTTCATCGCCTGCAGTTTGAGTCGAAGATCACACCTTTTAAGAGACAATTGACACAGTGCAAAAGGTGTGAAAGTCTGCAGGATTTCAGGATCTCTTTTTTTAGTCTTCTGATAACTACTTTGTCACTTTTGATTGAGGTGCCTCCGAGTGTTTCACAGTGAGTCATGAGCTCCAAACAGACCAGACTGAGCTCTCCATATACGCTCCAGTAAACCAACACTCTGTGCTCAAGCCTTTCCTCTGATGAAAATTAACATTTTACCACAGTTGCCGTTTTTCCAAATGTCAGCAGCACAGCAGATAACACATCAAGGTTTCCTCCCACAAATCCATTTCCATTTGTTCAGCTAAAAACAAGGCCGCTCCATCAATGTTCCCGTCACCCCGGGTACCAAATGCCACTTGTTAAACAATGCACCCACCGGCCAGGGCGGCCCACAAATCATTACTACAAATAGCACGGATCAAAGGTGCTGCGGAGCGCCATGCTAAATGATCCACACTAAAAGTCTCATTCATTTGCAAGCTGATAAATAACTAACACTTATTTTCCTGTCATGGAGACCTGGGCGAACATTTGTGTTGCGACTTGTCATTGAAGAAAAGACTTCACTGAGTTGATCCAAAATGGCTGAAACTGAGAATATGTGGCTACTTTGAAGGAGTTTTCAGGTCTGTCTTGCTCTTAAGTCAAGTTTCGTGTTGCTCTCTATGGTCGGGATTTAATTATTTATCATGTTACCTTTGACTCGTCTTCCCTGGCAGATCGATATGAATACCAGCTGCTGGAAATATAAACCACGGTGGAAACTCGACAGTCAAAACCAGGACAAAGACACCTGATACTTCAGTACATGAAATAAAGCTGCTGAGCCTCTTACAACACGGGACGTCATTCAGGCTGCATCCACACTATCATGTGTTTTATTTTAAAATGATCTGAACATGCGTTTGTTTGTGTGAACATGCAACATACTGCACCAATTCATAACTAATGTTATCCGGAGACGCTTTGCAAAGAGGAGCTAAAACCTTAGTCATTGTTAAAAAACGGGATACACAGACTTCTCCTGTGTATTCCTCTCACTCCTGTTCTTCACACTTCCCGGCTGTTGAGGTGGAGGTCGGAGCAGGCCGTGCATGAATTAGGACATCTGTAGTTTGAGGACGACACATCAGGGGGTCGCACTTGTTGTGAGGCTCATAACACTGCAGGACATGTGACTTGTTTTGAAACACGATGCCACCTGCACAGGACGGCAATGATGGTTACAAAAGAAGAGGAAGGCATCATCTAACCGTAGTGAGAGCAGCTAAAGTAAAGGAGTGGTTGAATCATCTCCCCATGGGGGTCTAGTTCTGTCTCATGAGGGTCCTGAATACAGGTTCAAGGGTGCAGCAGAGACTGAAGAGTCTGATTAGTTCAGCTCAGCCTGAATGAAGTAAGCAGACTGGAACAGACCCGATCTTTGTGACTTTATTAGTGCGGCGACAACTCACCTACGCATGACGGGCACATGTATCTTATTTCACTCCTGCACATTCAAAGAATAAATTAAGGCTCTAATGGGAAGAGGCGTTCCCTGACCGTCCTCTGCAGGCTGATTCGTCTTTGACGGCGTCCTTCAGGAAAAAGTTTCTGGATTGTTTTGATGTGCTTTTCTTCAAGCTCCACATTCGTCTGTTCTGCGTCTCAGTCTCTGCTATCCAACAGCAGAGAAACCAGGGCAGCATTGCATAACAAGTAGTATGGGACTGCTGTCCTGGTTTCATTATTGCGGGAATGTTTATTTGGCGGAATCAGCACCCAGGTGGAATTTCTAATGGGGAGCTGAGCTCAGTGTTTCCCAAATTATCAACCCTCGTGGTTCCCAGAATACAGCTCTGTGGCCCTCCTGGGACCTGCAGAGTCCCTGGGAGTTCCCAAACAATGGAAATAATTTTCACATCTTCATAGCTTGTGAATGCATCCAGTCAGCAGAATGATTGCCTTTCTAGGTCGTCCTCATGTGTCCCGAGCTCTTCCATAGTGGGGGGGTGGATACACTGCCCTGATTTTTATTTCACCAAATACAAACATTGGAGAGATCTGTGTGCGTCTCCTGAGTTATTTAAAAGCAAGGGATGAGATTCTCCTTCACACAGGGACTACAGAGTGTCTCTTGATTGGTTGCAATGCTCCAATAAATACTAAAAACTCTGGCAATTAAAAATGAGATACAGAATAAAATGGGGGTTTTTTTGTTTTTTCTGCCAGCATGATATTGAGTTTCTGGCCCTCTTTTGCCATGGAGTGTTATTTAGGAACAAAATCTCTTTGCACTGAATCATCAACTCGACTCTGACCGTTGTTCTGTCCTTTATAAAGCTATGTCTCTTGTTAAAGTGTCTGCAGTCATTCCAGACATGCAAGCAGCAGGGGAACAAAGTGGGCATGAGGCAGACTGAGTATCTACGGCCTTCACACTGTTGATTCAGTGGATTTGCTTTATGACAGTATCTCAGAGTAGATGTTTGCTATGTCTGATCTGAATCTTTTGTAAAACATCCTCAGTCCTTCACAAGACGACTCTCTGGGTCACTTCATCATCTGTGTGAGAGACGACCGTCCTGTCTTCTTCTATGCAAACAATCCATGACAGTGGTGGATGAAACGCTCCCCTTCTGTCTTATTAGGACTAATGTGAAGCCTGTTTTCTTTGGCATCAAAATGTATTCCAGTTTAAAGAAACGTGTGACATAATACACATGCTGTTGTGTTTGGGAGGATTTAAACTCCACTCACAGCATGCAGCGGTGACAGTCTGTTCCTGAAAGCATCACCTGGGCTTCTCTAATGCAGGTTGTTGGTGGAGCTTGTTCTACAGCAGACAGAGTACAGCTGCAAAACTGTGCTGATGTCTGCTCCACTCTTCCACTCCGCTGAGTGTTGCTCCAGATATGACAGCTCCACACAATGTCTCCTTTACAAAGGACCTGAGCACACAGCAGAAAACCTGCCCATACTTCAGCTGCTGTGTATCTGTGTGTGTGTGTGTGTGTGTGTGTGTGAGAGAGAGAGAGAGAGAGAGAGAGAGCTAATGAAAGAGCAAATGAGACTCTGTTAGCTTAAGTGAAGTTTGTTTTGTAAAGGGCAGGTCATCTCTGAAGCCCCTGTGATAGTTTGTGGTTAATTAACAGGCATCTAAAGGTACCGCTGGCTGCACACATTGGCAGCATGCACCATGTCTTTTCCCACCTGGCGTCCAGCACTCGTGTTTTAAGGTCTGCCATCGAGCTCAGACCAAGGTGATGGAGGGAAATCATTAACAACACCGTGTGATGACAGTCAGGCTGAGGCTCCATTCATGTCTCTGTCTGTGCTTTAGCTGTTGCAGCCGATGGTTCAGCTTTTTGCCACCAAGTCATGGTCTACTAAAAAAGTAGACGTGCTGAGATGTGCTGCTGGCAGCTCTAAAGGTTCAACTCGTTAAGGTACATGTCAAGAATCATGAAGTTCTCAGAGCGACAGGCACAGCTCAGGAAGAAGGAATCATCGTAGACCTGCAGGCAAGGTCCACTTCTGTTAAATCTGTAACACCCAGATCTGCTGTGTGTGTGTGTGTGTGTGTGTGTGTGTGTGTGTGTGTGTGTGTGTGTGTGCTCGGCCCATTTTCAGACAGACACTCTTTGAAGTGCACTTCTTAAAGACTGAAGACACATGTTCTTCTAAAGGAAACAAAATGCAACAATTATAGAGAACAGCTGCAAACAGTGTGTCAGTGTCTTCTGCTACGTCGGCTTAGCGAAGCATTTTAACTGCAAGTGTAACACGCACAGTCTATTAGCAGAGCTGCAGTCACAGCAGCTGACACATCTGATCAGTGAGCAGCCCTGAAGAACACTCATCTGAATAATCAGTCTGCACGGCCCACTGGGTGACACTGGATCAGCACCAATCTCACTGCCCGTCGTCTAGACTTAACACACACACACACACACACAGAATTTTAATTGCTTATGTGCTTTGTAAACTTCACATCACTGTTGCAAAAGTGTAAACAGCACTTGAGATGATGTGACAGCGACAGCACAACACGGATAATTAAAAATAAAATCTAACTGCACAGAAGTCTTGAGACCAAAACGTTCCAGTCTCCCTGCAGTTTGTCACTAGTTACTGTGTGTTTGCAGTTTTAGGCAGCACTTTGTCCAGTGAGCTCTTTTTAATGATTCTACAGTGCAGATGGTAGATCATACTGGGTTGCACTGGGATGTCACTGTGTGACTCGTTTAGGACCATTAAACACATTTTCTGTCTTTCACTCCTGAGGTCAAATATTCTCATTTCTTAAAGGACGATTCCTCTGAGCCTCGTTTGACTACAGTCCCAGTACAGAAGCCTCCACCTTACATCACAGAGCTAGTAGAGTGAACTCCTGGCACCTACATGACCTGTTTATCTGATTGGCTTGAAAGTCCCCCGAGCTAGAGTTAGTATTTTAGATATGGTGGCTATGAAAAACATGCAGCAGCAGATCACCTCCTCTTACCCGTTGATCCACCAAAAAACAAACCAACACTGTGAAAACGAAGTTATTCCCTGACAACGTTAATCTAATCAGAATCGTCTGATTTGCATATCGCAGCAACGGCTGATGTCTGTAATCAGAGTTTGACACGGCGTCTCTGAGACCTGAAGGCTGTGAGCTAACAGCTCTAACCCCCTGAACCCCTCCCCCACTCTGACTAAATTTAAACAGGAACATCTGAAGTGTGAAACAAATGTGAGTCAGATATGATGTCTCTTTTCATGCCGAAGCTGCAGTGAATTAATGAGAATTAGGTCACACAGGAAGCGGGGTGCAGAACTAAATTAAATCAGGACTTTGCCAGAATGATACAGGGAGTTCCCCGCCAACAAAGTCGGCAAGATGGTGGCTCAAAGGATTTTTGTTTCCCAAAATAGTTGATGTTTTAATTACATTCGTGAGTGTTGGTAGAAAAGTTATTAAATCAAAATGTGGGAACGTTGCAAAGGCTGTGAGACAATCTGACACGTGCAGTAAAAGTTCGCCTGCTTTAGGCATCCCGCAAACTCTTAAATCTTGTCAAGGAATCCTAAAGTTGCTCCAGTAGTTAGATCAACCGTCTCAAAGTCCAGGCAGGTGTCAGGATGAAGATCTGGATCAGATTTCATGTAGTTTTGGGAGGAGGATCCTCAGTCTACATATTCTGCCAGCTTCTTAAAGTGAGGTTCCTCAGGGTTCAATCCTGGGCCCATTTAAATCTTCAATCTAAGTCATTCTTGCTTAAACATATTGTCAAAGAGTATCAAATTAAAGAAGTGCATGGATTCAAATCTGATTATCAGAAACAAGCAGACTTGCTTGAACAGATGCATGGTTAATAAGGACACAGCTATCCAGCCTTTTTAACCATGCCTTTGTGAAGCTGGCACCAACAACAGCTGCAGACAAGAGAAATATATGAGATGAAAGATTGAGACTGATTCTACTTGACATTTGTTGCCAAAATTTATTCTTTGACGTCATGCTCTGCAGGGCCTTCAGCAAATCTAAACTCATCTTATTCTTGGCGCCCTCCTCAGCCTGAGGCTCTGAGCGCTCACATCCGAGATGAGACGTTGAAAGTCTTTTAGAAGTTGGACTTGTTTTATTATACTGAAGCTGTGTCTGAAACCTCTTACTGCAAAGGGTATGTACTAGCACCAGGCTAGCATGGCCACTGGGCCGCTGGTGTAGCGGTTGGTTTTGCATGGCCCATGTGCATGGGGTTTGGTCCTCTGGCCAAGCAGCATCTCATTCCCCACTCTCTCTCTCTCTCTCTCTCTCTCTCCCTGTTCAACTCTGTGAATGCGCCAAAGAAAAGCCCAAAAATGAGTGGTGCAGTGGCGCAGTGGTTGGTCCGCGCACCCCATGTACAGAGGCGGTGGTCCTTCAGGTGGGTGGTCTGACTTGTGGCTCCTTTCACAGATGTTGTTCCCCCCCTCTCTCCCTCTCTCTGGACCAACTCTGTTCAGTCATATCTCTACAATAAAGGCACAAAAAAAAATTTTGCCATCATCCCAACAAGTGCAGCTGCCACCATCACACAATTCACACAACCTGCCGTGATTTAAAGGTTTTTCTCTCTTTGCAACAGCAGAGATCCTGAAAATGGTTGTCATAGGCCCACATGAAACAATGATATTTCCATCCATCTTTATAGAGGAGTAATGTGACTATCTCCCACTAATTAAAAGTTTGTATTGTACCTCTCAATTATCTCCACGCAGAGAATTAAGTTTTGGCTTCTATCGGGTTTCACTTGATCTGATCAAAGGGTGTAAAATATTCTGCATCAGTCTCCATTAAGTGCTACAAAGTGAAGTGTGTTGTCTTTGGCTTGAAAGTTGAATCGCACGTATCGGTGGAGCATATTAAAAAGAGGCCGACTTTGCCTGCAGGATTAAAAATGTCTTCATCTCTCATCTCTTCTTCTTTTTCTTTTTGGAACTAAATCTCTCTCTCTTGTTCTTTCTCTGTTTGCCAAATGAATGCAGCACCAGAGCATCTGATTTTCAACGCAACGTGACTCATCTCCTTCCTTGTTTCACTCTAATAAACAGAGGAGATCTGGGTCACGGAGGAATTTTAAACAGGACTGCTCCGAACACGATTAATTCAGTAATAGTAGTGATGCCCATGATTAGCTAGAAGGCCCCTCATCACAACGATGGATGAATGCAGGAGTGTTGATTTGAAGGCCTCAAACCAAAGGAACAACACAGGGTCCTCATCTCATTCATCAGAGTTATTCAAAAGGCTCATTTTCATCTGTCGTCCCTGGACAGATTTTAGAAAGGCCTTTCTGGAAAATATAGCTCCTGTCTCGAGTTTTTCCAGAGAAATTCCCACTTTAACGTGATCACTTTGAACATATAGCAACGTAAAACGTGACGATCCTCAGCCACGTTCAACAGGAATAAACACATTGTTTTCGTGGATGGATTTATGGACATTAAATTACTACAGACATGGAGAAAATGATAATCCCAGAAAGAGTTAGTCACACTGAATCTCTGCATAATGTGCATCACATCTGCATGTTAAGATTTGAATTCAGACTCAAAAAACGGAATTCATGCAAATAGCAGAAAAAACACGCTGGAAGGGTTTGACCTTATTTGCTCTCCTGAGCTTTTTAATTCAACTGCTGCTGCAGAAACTGTTTGCTGTGCAAAAGCAACAGGCTGAACCACAACGATAAACACGTTCCAGCTGATTTTTTTAAGACATGGGCATGCATCTGTTTTCAATCAGATATCAGTCGATCCAATGTGACAGGCAGCCTGCAGCAGGCGTAAGAGTGAGGTTTAAAAATCTTTAACAACCCCCCCCCCCCCCCCCCCAAAAAAGAAAAAAAAGACAGAAAGAACTTTGTCAGAAGGAGAGAAGAGAAAAGTTTCGGGGAGAAGCTGAGAGGTGCAGCTCGTTGGAAAACAAAAACAACCATTCAAATTACACATCCTTAAACATGCATCGTGTACACTTGACTTTAACCCGGATTCCTGCTCTCCAACACGATGAGGAGATGGCTGAAACAAGAACCAGAAAGAGACAGACAATGCTTCATGAGATACCAGGCGTCTGTGTGACGGAGCGGCTCCGTCACTGAGTGGTGTACGTGTCAGCGTGTGCAACACACACGCTGACACGTACGCTGACACACACACGCGCACCAAACTTTCCCCTCTGCCAACGCTCCTCATCACGCTATTAAACACATCATCTTCCTCGTTCCCCTTCCATAGCGCGACCAAGGGTGCACACTTGTGAGCTCTATTTGTTTTTGCATACATTTATATCAACTCTCAGCGCACTCACCATGCAGGGCGTTGGATATGCGCTCCGCAGCGTCCCGTTCTGAACCAAACAGAGGCGGTACATTTCCGCCAGGTAATTAGGCCGACGTGGCGCGCAATGACAATCAAGTGATGTCATTAATTGGTGAAATGTTTGTTTTTAAAATATATGGACAGAAATGTTGCTGTCTTATGAATAAAATGTTCATTTAAAAAGGGTAAGTCAGTGGTGAGGCATCCACAGGGAGGTACATGTTAAAACCCCATTTGTAAGGAAATAACAGCTTGAGGAGAAAATAGTTTGTTTGCTCGCTTAAGACTCATGTGGGAGTTTTGTTTTGTAAATATTTCTTGTAAATTTTTTTTTTTTTTTTGGATTTTTCACATTTCTTTGTAAATATTGTGCACTCGTGGAGGCCGGTGAAAAATAAATCCACCAATCACAGTCTGCGACTACGCCTGTGTGTGTTTTTTCAAACTGTTTGGGTGTTTAAGAAGAGAAACCCGCCACAGTGGGCGTTCCTGAAGCCCCTTTCAGACGCAACGAAGGACCTTTTGAGGAACCATGTGCATTTAGACTACAAGAACCAGGGGCGTTCTTGGGGAACTGATAAACCCCTAGGGCCTGCAGCACTGAAGCACTCTGATTGGTCAGGCACTTGCAGGATTCAAACTACTGTTTCAGAGATAAATGGAGCCTGCAAGCTAAGACACATGTCTTTAAATTCAAATGCATTACACATAAATACACCTAAAACTCTGCAGATTAAAAAACAGGCTCCTCTGACTCCCAGGATACAAATCTTCCTCATCTGTATTCTATCTTGTAAAACATGTTGCACCTTTAGCACTTCTTTTACCTTTGTCAAATGCCTGGAGACACCCATCAGCCTGTGATTTCCCCCGAGGTGCTGAAGGACGCAGAGTCCAGCCAAAAGCCGATGTAAACACAGTCTTGTCTTAATAAAGCTCGTCCCCGGCAGACTCCCGCTGGGGGAGGAAGGGAGCAGGGGACAAGAGGGAAGGAGAGGCAGATAATGAAGAGACAAGAGAGTGCAGACAGAGAAGAAACAAGTGCAGATTGTGTTAAATCCCAGGATGTATTTGTGGCAATGATGCATAAACATAATTAATTATCAGTTTATTTAATAAGATCTCAGCTCTCTGGCTCGTTAGAACATCAGCTGCTGTCATCTGTTCCTCACTTCTTCTTCTTCTTCTTCTTCTTCTTCTTCTTCTTCACTTCTTCTTCTTCTCCTTCTTCTTCTTCTTCTTCTTCTTCACTTCTTCTTCTTCTCCTTCTTCTTCTTCTTCTTCTTCTTCTTCTTCTTCTTCTTCTTCTCCTTCTTCTTCTTCTTCTTCTTCTTCTTCTTCTTCTTCTTCTTCTTCTTTTTCGTCTTCTTCTTCTTCTTCAGGGGAAAGATGCCAAATAAAGCAGCATCCCTGAGTGGAATCAGTCTGTGTGTGATCCAAGCTCTGAGACAGCTTTATGATCCTGCCCTTTAACACGGTTGTATCAGCTTTTTGCAACGCGTCGGAGTTGTTTTTGACTTGAATATGCTGCACATTATTTTCTCATCAATTCGTCTTTGCTGGGAACTGTGGTGGACGGCCAAAGGTGAGGTCGAGCAGAGAACGTTTGTGGACCTCTGCAGAGAACGTTGCAGTCTGATAAAAGATCCGACTCGTCTTCATTAAACACTCAGATAGAGTCTGAGATGTATTTGCATTTGAATCGCAGATGTGTAATGAGAATTCACAGCTTGTGTCTGCAGATTAATTTTACATTTTCAACCTGCTGTTTATGAGCTTCATTCAACCAAATTCTCTCAAGTGCTCATTTTTATGAAGTACCACGGGGACGGCGTTAAAGTACACGGAACATCTCCGCCGTTAACACTCTGGACAATTCTATTAATTACGTTACTCTTTGCAACACGGGCGCCTCCGTGCGAGCGCTGATGAAAGAGTTCAGACACCGAGGGCGATGCCTCGCGGTGACCGTGTTGCGATGGCAACAGCGATGAAGAGGGAGGAATGAAAGACGGACACAATGGAGATGGAGAAATGGGGGCAGGGCGGATCAAATGGAGGCTTCGCTGATAGAAAGAAGAACCATAACACAGGTGTTTAGATAAGAGATAAACTAACAATGCTTTTACCTGCCAACAGAGCCGGTCAGAGCGATCAGACAGGAAGCCGGCTTCACTGATTCATTCATCTGAAAAAGGATTGCAAACTGCAGAGTGTGTGCCAAGGCTCAATAAGAAGATGCACTTTTTCTGGGAGAGTTTCCCAGCTCTGTTTGGAACTCCTAATAGTGAGAAACTGGACTCTAAAAGGACGTCGAGTTTATTTATAACAGTCCATCTTTGAAGCCAATAATAGATTTTTATAGTGAGACTTCCAAAAGAGATGCTGAGGTCTATTTTAGATGAATACATAAACTGATGGTTGTAAACAAAGTGTAGGCTCATGTTTAACCCTCTCGTTATTTATCAGACTGATTAGTGCGACCCCGACCTCCTGAACCCGGGTTCACGGCCCCTGAGGGAAAAAACAAGTCCGACCTTCATTTGAAACAGAAAAGTCAGAGGCGGCTGAGGCGGAGCTTCTGGTCCTGGCTGCAGATTGAGAGAGAAAGGGGAGGAGCTTGACGTCAGCCTACAGGCGTTAAGGAATGCATGGCAGTCAGGTAGTGCCTCAAAGAAAACAAAGCTGCACACAACTCATGTAAGTAATACATCTCTGCTCAGCTGTGAACAGAACTCAGAAGTCGGCCATTGTTGTTGTAGTCCACCTGCTCCTGCATGGCAGTAAAGCCAATGAGCAAAAAGGAACTCCATAATGCCAGTGTTCATGACAACACACACACACACACACACACACACACACGCAGACAGATTGATTTCTCCCACTTTCTTCCTTAAAATGTGTGTGTGTGTTGTGTTTGAATTTGTGTGTGTGGCCGATGAAAGATGAAAAAAAAAAAAAAGCTGAGACTTCATTGATGTCCTGGGGGGGAAAAATGTGTGTGCGTGTTCTCACAAGTGATTTTTCATTTTAAGCTCATCTGTGTGCACGAGTGCAAGTAAAACATTTTTTTTTTCCCCTTTGGTGTGTGTGTGTGTGTGTGTGTGTGTGTGCGCGTGTGTGTTTGTATGTGTGTTTGTGTGTTTTATCTTTCCCCAGCAGAAACCTTGACTCCTGACAGGGAATCGAACTGCCGGCTCGTCTCTCCCTCTGCTTTGCTGCTCATCACATCATCAAACCTGACAGCTGATGTCAAAGCCCCCCCCCCCCCGGGGTCTCCTCTCTCGCTCAAACACACTCTTATTACTTCGCTCTATCACATCTTCCCCTTCCAGCACACACCTTCTTATAGATTTTCTTTTTTTTAATTTTTTACAATGTCTGAGAGAGGAAATCGGATATTTCAAACAGTCTGAGCATTTCCTTTGATGATATTGTTTTTTTTTCTGTTTGGCTCTGCAGACTCTGGGATCAGCTCTGATTACACTCGGTCAATCTGTCTCAGTACAAAATGTGATTTCTGCCCTGGCTTTGGGTTGGATTTCCTAATACGAAGATAATGAAAAACTTCCACTCTCATTAAAAGCTCCCTGAAGTTCAGTTCCCCCTCCCTGTGTTTGGACACGCACATTTAAACTGTGACTTTTAAGTTGGATCTCACATCAGCTGCACCGGGAAACGCCTCGTGTCCACCTCGCACTTCATCATGGAGGCTGCTCACCTGTCCCGTCGCTATGACAACAGTCTGTTGACCGACACTTTTAACTGCATGTTTTATATGTGAGACTGTTTGTTTCACATCCCGCTGCACGTGAGTGGTAGATTCCAGCCACGGCACGGCGCTGAACGCCTGAACAGAGTCACGTTGTTGTGCTTGTCGATGAAGCGTTGACTCCAGATGTTGAGCGAACACAACAGCTGCTGGATCAAGGACACCTGTTCGGGTAGGAGGACTCGTCTCTTCTTCACGGACGTCAATCTAAGTTGACCTTGATTCACTCTCTTCTTCATTTCATAAATAAGTAGTTATAAAAACAACCTTTTATTTAGCTGGCAGTCAGGCGTTCATACTCCTGAAATCCTCCGAAAGTTTTGGGGCTGAGCTGCATGTGTGAACGCTCTCCGACTATATCTGACCTTTTTCCCCCCTTAGTGTTGTTTTTTCTTCACAAAGTCTGTGTGATTGAAATCTCTGGAGAAGATCCGGAGTGCACACGTGAAAAAGGTGCCTGAAAGGAAGATTTCCGCACAAAGAGACTTCATCGGTCTTTGTGCTCCACGTCACTGGAGCGCTGCTCCGTCTCAAACAGCCTGTAGAAGTCGCTGCTTTATCTCACTCTTCTTCTCTCCGTGCAAAAGGGCCTCCTTTAAAAAAACAAAAACAAAACAGAAATAAACCGTGGAGGCGAGCGCTGCAGTGTGCCAAGCTAATCACATTTGTCATCCAGTATCTCTCTCCTGACTTTTCTTCATTTCTTTCCTGTCTTTTATCCTCAGTTATAAACTGATCCAAGAGCGACCCCAGGGTGCTCTCTCCTCCTCGTGTGTGTGTGTGAGTTAATATACCCAAGATAATGTCACCAGGCTGTGCAGATATATATTAAGACGTGTGTGTGTGTGTGTGTGTGTGTGTGTGTGCATGCATATATCAATGCAGCATATTGCACTCATCTGTCTTGTGTATGTTCCTGCGATTATGATCCAACAGACCACTGGAGACGAAGAGGAGGGAATGCACCCGAGGGCTTGAAATAAAAACCAACATTATTCTGAGAGTATAAGCTGCAGAGTCAGTGATGAGAGAGGTGTGAGAAGAGGAAGGCAGATGGTTTGAAGAAGAAGGAGAAGAGCTCGGCGTCTCTCGTCTTGAATTACAAGCCCCTCTCCTACTTCTTCATCTTCTTCAGCTCCTCTCTGTAATAAATTCAAGTCTTGACATTAAAATATGAATCACTTCCTGCGTTTGGCTCAGCCGTTATTATTCTCTCTCGACTTCTCCCAAAACTCTCTCGCCTCTGCGAGCTGTATATTCGGGATGTAACTCACTTAGATGGTGTTAAATATTGAAAAGCAGGGCACGGTTTGTTTTTCACAGCTGCACCGCTGAATTAATGATTGAGATTCTCCTCGTACGGTGGCTAATTTGAAAGACATTTAGAGACACAGCATCAACATGTTGGGTCACTAGAAGTGGAGTTAAACAAATGTGTCTCTCTTCTTCTGTTGAAACACAGAAATATGAATGTCAAGCACTGAAGATTCTTATTAATAGTCTGAAAGTGTGTGGATCAAACTGGTTCGTTAGCCTGGTGATTGGTGAGCGCTCCACATGGGTCCTCCAAGCAGGGGGTCCATGGGTTCAAATCCAACCTGTGGTCTACTTCCTGCATGTCGATCCCCGCTCTTTATTTCCGATTTCGTCTCTCCAGTAAAAACCTGAGAGCAGAGGTCCATGACTGAGGAGAAGAGGATCTTGGTAAAACCAGTTCCTTCTGGACCTTTCTGAACCCGAGAAGAGCTTTGAGCCGGACTTTTATCATGTAGTCTCAGTCCAACGTAATAAAGACATAAAAAGTCAATATTCAACCTGAGATGATGAGTTGGACAGGAAGAACATTTCACAAGCCAGAGCTGCTTTTTCCACTTCCCTTAAAGTTTTTCATTTCACACCAGCAGCCTTCCGTGTTTGTTGGCTCACTCGACTTTCTCTGGAAACAACTTTCAAGGATATGTTTAAGAGAGAGCCACGCTGAGACCAGATCAGTATTTCATCCTGTAGTCAGTCTCCTTTGGTTTTCTCTGATCTTATCGAGTCCTTCCTGCACGCTGACAGACATTTATTAGACACTCATCATTTCTCAAAAAAACAATCAGAATAAACGTTGCTCTGCTCCCTCCCTGTATGTGTCACCATATCCGTTAACGTCAAGCTAGACGAGCTAGCATCAAGTTTTTAATTGAGCGTATTCTCCTTCTTATACGGCAGCAGAACCAGCGCTCATTGTTGCTAGGTTACTAAAGTTAACTTCTAGGAGCTTCTCTCGGTAATGTCCATTAGCTGTGTGTGTGTTTTTTTTTTTTGTGCTCCGTGCAAACATGCTCAGCTCTACACCTGGAAACGATTCCCTCGAAAAGACGAGACAGACTCGCCGGAGTCACAACAAAAAACGCTGCTGCTAAGGACGAGTCTCTGGAGACTGAAAATGCTGAGTCAGGTTGGTTTTGTCTTTTGCAAGGACAAAAGCGCCTTTACGCTCCGGAAAGCATCAAACTAAAATATGAAATAAAGCAGAAATGTGATTGTGAAGGTCATTTCATAACTCCTGTAAAGATGATATAACATGAAGCAGACACAATCAGAGCGCACTGAAGATATACAGGAGGATGTTTAATGCTTACATCCTTACATGAACTTTCTCTCAAGCTATTAAAGTTAATGCTCTTTGTGTCCTGACTCCCAGCATGCTCAGCGCCTCAGAGCGTGTGAAGCCTGTTTATGTAAAAGCCTTGTCTGTTTGTGGACCCTCATGTCTCTTCTCCTCGCAGCCACACGTCTCGCCCAGGATGAACTTCTCTCCTCTCTCTCCGCCGCCGCCGCCGCCATAAGAGAGCTCCGTGTCTCTGGTGGGTTTGCTCGATAAAAGCAGAGTCAGTGTGCTGGCTGTGTTTGGGCCCCTGGCTCAAACAGTCGAAGAAACCCGATCTCCCAGAGTTCAAGAAGAGAGAATAAAGAACGATAACAGAGAGAGAGAAAGATCGGGGGGAGTGTTTCTTTTCAAAATATACTCAGCCAACTTCAATCAGCAAATATTCACATGAAAGTAAAAAAAAAAAAGATTATGAAACAGCTTTCACAGACTCCGACCCCTCGTGATGAAGATGCATGAGAGGACACTTTAAGACAGCACGACACCAGAAATAGCTGAACTCAGTGATCACAGGCACACAGGAAAGACAAAGCAGAGCTAACAGAGACAGCGACGAGTCCAAAGAGTGATGACAGAGTCTCAGTCAAGTCCCTGACGTTAGAAGAACTGGGAGAGAGTTGCACGTATGCTCTAAGGAGCTAATGTTACTCAGTAATGAAACATGATCATAGGCCGAGGCTGGAAGTCACAGAGGACACATTCAGTGTGTCTCTAAGTCTGAACCCTGGACTGAACCCTGCTGGTCCTTCAGTGGGTCTTGTTTGGGTCCACCTGGACATGCTAACTTCAGGCGTTTCTCGCAGGGTGGGTTCGGATGCATCCTTACAGGAAATGAGTCTTACTTTAACACCCACCATGCTGTGCGAAATTCAATGTAAAACATGACCTCACGTGCACCTCTGAATCCAAACAAACGATGATGATGATGATGATGATGATGATGATGATGATGATGGCCATAATAGGACAGTTCAGATATCTTCTGTAGTATGCAGGTTGGTGACTCTCGGAGCTCGCCTTGTGGGACTAATCCAACGAATCCCACCTGACAGCCCCAGTGACGTCCAGGTTCAGGCTGCCCCACATAAAGAGATTGGGTAGGGTCTGTTATTAATCAGCAGAGGGCATGAGAACATAATTGAGATGAGCACTTGACACCAGTACCTTCAAATACCTGCTCAAAGGAGGTCAGGCGGGTTAATCTCTGATATGGGTTTTTACACAGTGGTTACGATTTCTTATTGGATTTCCATGTAACCTTTCTCCTCTCCTGAATACAGGAGTGTTTCTTTTCTGTGTCTTAGCCGAGATCCTTTTCAACATAAATATGAAAAAATCCATTCGACCCAATTTAATCCCGCCCCGAGCAACCACAATGAAGCCGCAGTCGTCATTACCGGGCTGTTAGGGAGCCAGCAGTGTTTCTGGTTACTCTGGGCAGCTTCCAGCGGCCGACAATGCTCGGGCAGCAGGTGTGAATGTTTGGCTGCGTTAATGTGAAGCACACAGCGCCGGGCTGAAAAATGCTTCTGGAAATGAAAATGCAAGATGGGGCCCAACACGCACCAGTAGAGACAAAGTGTGCGCTGTGAGCCAGATGCGTGTGAATCCAAAAAGGAGCAGCACACTTTTAAAATAAGACTCTCGCTGTGTGCAGACGCTCACACGTGGACGCTGTGAGATGAGGAGTCACACAATCTATTCAATTATTAAATCAGGACAGAGCGCATTCCTCATAACAGCATTGCACATATTTCAGAATTAGCACAAAAGCATGTGGGCTCCTTTCAAAATAAGACACCAATCGGACAGCTGCACACAGGGAAGCTCACACTTTCACACACACTGATGCAGTCATTGAATGTGGCGTCTACATCCCCGCGCTTCACCTCTCCAGCAGTCGCCCAGAAAGTAAACACAGACACAGGAAGCAACTTTAGATTTGTGATGATTTATTTAGTGTTTGTTGAAGACTGCACAGCCCATATGAAGTGTGTGTGTGTGTGTGTGTGTGTGTGTTCCTTTCCCCCTGAATCATTACTTTAAAGTTGAGCCCTGCCCGCTCTAAGACCCTGAACTCGAGATGAACCCCACCTCCGCTCCCTCTGGGCTGCCTGATAATGTCTTTGCATCTGATTCAAAGTGGAGCAGATTTTTATCTCTGATGCATTCTGGCACCTCAGCAGTCCCCTTTTTTTTTTTTTTTCATCCAAACGGTTAACCCCGGAGCCTGAGATTAACAAGCGGGCCTTTGGTCTGTCATATCCGCTGCACACAAGATGAGCATTTTTTTTGTGCGTGATATTTATAGTCTTGGTCTCAACTCGTCTCGATCTTTAAAATCTCTCGGTCTTCTCTCGGAGCACTCTGGTCTCGGTTAGTGTGCTCTTGACTGACGTTTTTGCAAAATATACATTTTAAAAAATTACAGACACACTTTAGTCAATTGTAAACCCTCCATTGATAAAATTGCCAGTTTGCATCTTCGAACAGAAGTTTGTGATCTACCAGCTGAACTAAAGACAACAAAACAAGCTGTGTCCCAATTAACTTTGACTTTAAGTGTTTTCCTCAGAGGCTTCATCTGAGTGAAACAAAGATCCTCTATTCACGAGCTGGACGTCTCTGTCTGCGAGTGTTTCAGAGTTTCAGCTCCTTCAGATACGATCGTTAAAGAGCCGTTTTCTTTCTTCTGGATGTTGAAGCCTCTCACGATGTCCGATGGTTTCATCAGCAGTCTGAGAGTGCCACTGATGAACACACGCAGTGCAAAGAGCAGCAGAGTGTAGGGTGAGAGTGTGAAAGACAATGTGAGACAAAAAGTACATTTTGAAAAAAAAAAAATTACAAAACACTTTTACATTTAAAAAAAACAAACACATTTACATGTGGAAGAACACTTTTACCGGCCCTCAAGCAAATTTACAAACGACACAATGTGAAGTGACCAGGCATTGATTGAGTGAGGGATCATTCTGTTTGTTTTGGTGGGAGTTTGTGGTGACCTGCTGTGTGGAACCTATTTAAGCCGGATTAGACAGTTTTTGGGGGTTTTTTGGGGTTTTTTTGTGGACGGTATCTCAAACTTTCAAAGGACACCGATTTTGTAAAATAGTTTTGGGGACTGGTGAAATGTTCTGCCACTTGTGAATTTGTCTCAGCACTTGTTTCACATCTTGTAAATTTGTTTTGTTCAAAGTATTTGACTTTTTAAAAATGTTTAATAAAATGTAAAACTGTTTTTTTTTTTTCTTTTTTAAATAATTTTTTTTTTCCAGCTTTGTAAAAGTGTTTCATTCCAGTCGTTGTACACAAGCACTCACAGTTCATGTTCTTTGATTTCCCCCTGAGAGTTAAGCCACAGACGTTGACATTTCAGTCTAATGGCTTTTCATTTGAATAATCTACTCGAGCAATCCTCATTTTTGTACCAGAACATATTCAAGTTTAAATGCTGGAAATACCGTTTATTTATTTTCTCAACTCTTTTTTTTTTGTAAATTGCAGTTTAGTTAGAGAGGACCTCTTGAAATGCATTAACTAAATAAGAGAATCACGTTATTGTTATGCATTAGTCTCCGACACTGACCTAAGTGCGAGCAGCTGCCAGACTTCAGCTGGTCTGAGTGGTACTTAAAGGCACTCAGTAAAGGGTGTGATGTTCCAGCGTAAATGGACTCAGACAGATAGCAGGCGGTGTAAAGTTGTTTTAATGGCTCCGGGGGAAACGCTGGCCACTGCTGTTTCTCCTAAAACACCGCTCCTCTCTGTCTCCTCCAGACACCCCCACAGTAGTGTCATTATCAGCTCACACTCTCAGGACATTCAATACGCTACAACCTCACTGCCATCACTCCGCAGGGACGTTCACACCTCTCTCTCTAAACCTCCACGTCAGCCTCCTGCTTTTCTCCAAACTGTCTCCAAAAATACATCAACAGTTTCTGGTCCCAGCGGTGACAACTTCCTCCTCCTCCTCCTCCTCCTCCTCTTCGGCTTTGACCTTTTATTTTCTCCTGCTCTCCCCCCTCTCTCATGAATTATTTGTCCTTCTTCTGCATTCACATCAAAGTTTCAAAACTGACATACAGAATTTAAAACCGTTGTGTCTGTTGTTGTGTTTGTCTTCTTTACTTAAAATTCATCATCAGTCATTTAAAGAAAAAAAACCCAAACAGCAGCGTTTGGAGCAGAATGCACAAAAATGTGACCTCAGCTATTCTGTTCATTCAGTTAATAATCAGCTGGAGCTAAAATGATCATGTTCAAATTCATGTTAACCAATTAACGTCCATGTTGAAAATGTGATGAGTTGACTTTAAATAATCAAAGATGAACGGACGCGTGCCCGGCTCATCAGAGCATAAATCATTATCATATTCTGCTTCTGCACCATCCTGTCTCTTTCTTCATCCTGCCCTCTCATCATCATCATCATCACCATCAGTGTGAGATCCCAGTTGGTCGTTCACAAACAACCTTTGTCATAACTGTGTTGGACAGCTGCTAAAAGGATGCCCTTGATCGGGGTCAGGCCCCCTGCGGATCGCAGCTTTAAAACTGGAGAAGTGACGTCTGTAAGAGGAAGTGTTAGGAAGGTGTGTGAGAGGACAAAGTCCCCTGAATGATCCTCAAAGACTCTCTTTAAATCAGTCTTTTCACTTCATCGGCACCTTGCCCATCTTCACTGTCCAGAAAGGAAGCTCTTCTCCCTTCCTGCTGTAGTAATGTAATCGAACATCTATTAGGAGCTCGTGCCATAGAGAGAGGGAGGCACAATATCAACCCAGACAGAGTAATTCTTCCTGCCCTCCTGCATGTCCAGCTTGGATTGATTGATTGATTGATGCTTCATCTGATCAGAAACTGGGCCCGGTGTTTCTAAAGGAAACCAATAGAGCACTTAAAGCTACACACACAATACTCGTAGGTCTCAGTCACACTTGTGTCCCCTCATAGTCACAGTGACGGATGAGAAAGACCCGACCTTTAAATGTCTCGGTCAGCTCAGCTGACGAGTCAAAAAGAAAATCCGTCCTGTCACATCAAACATTTCGCTGGTTACGTTTTCTTATCGATCTGGAACAAGTTTGTGTTTTTTGTTTAGTTAATGTTGTAAACTTCAATCTAAGACCTGCCCAGCCTTTTCTTCCACCATTAAGCAACATCTCCATCACAACCCTAATGAAAGAAGCTTTTCATTATGAATACATAATGGCTGTTTAATAGGACATTCTTTCTTTTTTCTTTCAAAATAAAAGCAGTAAAGTACTTGTAAAAACAAAAGCGCAACAAAAACTGTTTGGAAATGCAAATCAACCAGATTTAAACGATGCATAATGGGATTAATCATGATCAATAGAGGAGCTCAGCTGATAAAAAAACAATCATTTCATGAATATCTCTCAACACGGCAATTTGTGTGAAAAGTGTAGAAGAAGAGAATCTGTTGGAACACAGCAGCCTGATCAGTTGTTCGCCCTCCAGCCCAGAGGAGCAGACCAGTGTGCCCACCAGGGGCCTCTGGTAATAGATGAAGAGTGCAGCCCAGGAGGTGGAATCAAGCCCAGAATAGTAGAGCTCAGAGGAAGAGACAGACTGACGGACACGAGGGTTTGGAGTGAGCGCGTATCACTGCGTGTGTTCATGACTAAGCTGATCCCGTGTGCAGAGATTGGTGAAGTGTCTTGGCTGTGGCGAACACGGCTGCAGAGCGCAGGCTGCTGCAGTGTGACATCTCCATCCAGAATCTAGCTCCCAGCTGCTCCACGTCAAGCCAAAGTCGTGTCTCTCCAACGTGCGCATCCCAGCTGCACCAATCGGGGCCAAAGTCATCACAATCCAATATGGGCCTTCTGGAGGCAGCGTCTGACGCCAAACATATCAAAACACGACTTGTACTCTCAGCTCGACCATCTTAAGAGACACTTTGAATCCAGTGATCACCCTCCAGCCGTCTCTCTGCACGCCGACAAACATAAAGAAAAGCATATTCTTCTGAGCACAGCGCTCATAAAGGATAAAGTAATGAAACAAAGTCATTACCCTGCAGTCATTCCATCCTCAATGCATGAAAATACCGTCTCAGTTGTGCCATTTAAAGCAAAACCGTTTATTTCAGTAATTACGAAGCAGCCATTTCATCGACAGCCAAAGGCAGCGCTGGCTGTCGTTCACCTCTCTTTCCCACCGCATAAACACAAAGACACTATTGTTGATTGTTTCAGTATCACCTGGAGCCAAAACCATCACAGGGCGGCATTTATATACAGTATGAATCCGCTTCCTATCTATTGTGTTTTTTTATCTCTTTGTTCTCTTATTTTTGCGTAACACAGATTTGAATGCCTGCAGTAAAACGAGTCGGACCCTCTGGATGTTTGCATGTGCATCATCATTGCTCCATGTGGGCTTTCGGGCAGCTTAATGCAGAGCTGACAAAACAAATAGCGAAGAAATGTGTTAGAGCGTTCGGTTCGAGTTTGGCTCCCGCGGTAAAGAGAAGCTGGAGATTCATCTGAGGGACGGAGTCTGTGAGGCGTGTTCGCAATCCTGCCAGCACAGATCCGATCTGGAGTTCTGTTTGTTTTTACTCGGCTAAGTTGTGCAGAGCGGACGCACTTCAGGACAATGAACATGTAATGGAACGTAAAGAGCTGTCTGTTTACCCCCATAAATAAATGACAATCTGATAGATCGGGGATGTTGAACTTCAAGGTTCACATACCGCAGTGAAGGGAAACTGTATTTTCAAACACTCAGTTCCATCTTCATAAAAACCCATCGACGCTCGTTGCATCCTCAGAGATGAAGCTTCTCTTGTTACAAGGCAACACAGCAGTCTCTTTTCACAGACTGTTAACTCGACTGAAAAGGGAAATTCGGTTTCCTGTCCAGATCCAACAGCAGTCAACAAGAGTCCGAGTTGATGTGGATACCTGCCCATCATGTGTCCAGGATGTTTGTATAAGCTCTGCTTTATTAATCTCCGATGGGGAGTTCTGTTTCATACTCTGGTCCATAATCCTCAAATACACAAACAGGACCTACAGTATGAACGTGCTTGACTCTGAACAGACAGCTGTCAGAGTCGGGATCAACTTCCATACTTTGGTCCGTGCTGGGACTTCAACTAGCAACCATCCATTTCTCATCCAAACACTCGACAGACTGTTATTTGAAAAGATAAGGAAGCCCTCAGAGGAAGTGTGGTGAGTATTCAAATCAGTGAAGAACAGAAAGAGGTTCAGAATAAAACGCTGGTTTTACAAGATCTGAGGGTACACAGTAAGACGAGGTGAACCTGACTCTGAACACAAACTGTTCTGTTATTTCCACAGGACACGGTGGACGAGTGTCCTCTGGATGAAACAAACAAAACAGCACAAAATATCGGTGATGTTTTTGACTCACTTGCAGGTTTATCATCATATCTGTTTCACAGATCTCAACAAAGACACACAGGGCCGACGGTACAGCGAATAAAAGTGTTAGATATGGATACAAAACGCTCGCATTTGTAAAGATGACAAACCTAATCAATGACCCTGTCCTCCTGCAATAAGGTGCGAGAGATTTAGTGGGCGATAAAAACGGTCTCCTCTGTCTGAACCTCTCACGAAGCGATAAATTCAATCTCGGCTACCTCCCCACTATAATAATAAACCTAAATCTCAAACAATTATCAGGGGCACAGACACACCTCCCGGAGAAAAGGGTCACACTAATTGTGCTTCCAAAGTTTGGAGGAAGAAACTTCAAAGTGACACATACAGTAATTAAAAAGTTCTGCAATCATTGGACTGCAATCAGAGAGTGAGCGGAGCGTTCATCCGCCGCTGGCTGAGAAAAAAACCCGGCGCCGCCTGAACGTGTCACGGTGACAGAGCTGTGAGTCACACCAGCAGACAAACCACATATGTCTTCATCAATAACCTCTTCAGATAATCAGCCGTGAAATGTCCCGAGAATTAAATGTATGCTTTGCTACTTTCTCATCACTGCCCACATTTACACGCACATTATAATCCCATTATGGAGCATAATCAGTGTGAGGCATTAGTCCAATTATGTGACCTTTACTAAGCACAATTATTCAACTGCCTCTGTGCTTATTACGCAGACAATAAGTAAAGGTGGAGTTTGTAGTTTGCTGAATGTAGCCTTTAGATGGCCAACACACACACACACACACACACACACACACACACACACACACACACACACACACACACACACACACACACACACACACACACACACACACAGAGTAGTTTCATAAATATTTGTGCAGAAGGTGAAGAGAAAAGTGTGTCCTCAACAATAGCTGACAAGTTTTTCTACTCACACACACACACTCATACACACACACACACACACACACACACACACACACACACACACACACACACACAGAGTTTGTTTTCACTCTCAAATTCACAGAGGCAAAAACACCCTTAACGACAGTGGACAGGTAGCCCTTTTAAACTCCTACTCACCTTCTCTCCACACTGACACACACACACACACACACACACACACACACAGGGCGACAGCACTGCCAACTTGTGTGGACAGCTACCCTTTTTAACTTAGACTTGGATGTCACACACACACACACACACACACACACACACACACACACACACACACACACACACACACACACACACACACGTAGACACTCAAAAATATCTCAAATTCGACCTGAGTGTCGGTGGGTAGGACAGAGCCCAGAGTGTGTTTCAATAAAAGTATCGCTAACTGCAGGAGCCGGCTGTCTTCCTCTCCGCACACACACACACACACACACACACACACACTCAGAGAAACACACTTTCCACATGAAGGTGTAACAGACCGCAGAGGACAGGTATCCTCACGCTCGCCCCGTTTCTGTCAGTTCATCTGTCTTTGTTCCTTATTCTCTGTCTCTCACACACACACACACACACACACACACACACACACACACACACACACACACACACACACACACACACACACACACACACACACACACACACACACACACACACACACACACACACACACACACACACACACACTCACACTCTTCGGCCAACATGAGCTGACAGCTATCGTCTCCCTTCTCTCTCCGTCTCTCTTGAAATAAAATAGGGCTGCTTCAAGAGGTGGTCCTTCACTTGCCAGACAAAAACAAACCATGAAACTACGGAGTGCAAAAAGTGAAAATGCTAAACTGCACGCCATGGAATCATCTCCAAACAGAGATGTGTGATTATCTCTCCCTCTGAACAGCTGAGTGTGTGTTGCATGTGCTGCATCATTAGCTCACATGAGACCGTGTAGCCACGAGGTAAAGTCAACCATACGACCCACCAGGAGTAACGTATCTGACCGCTGAAGCTGGCTCGCGCTGCAGGAGCCTCGAGCGTGGTGTGTAGAGTCACACAGGGTGCATGCAGGGAGATCATGGGACAGCAACACACACACACACTGTGTCCTACAAACATGGCCGAGCCTCTGGCACACACATACCAGACGTACATGTCACATATGATCGGTCCGTGTTTGTGGATTAATGCTGGGAGCTGCCATGCTTTGGTACATGTCTACACTGTAAGGACATACGTATGCTTTACTGGTGGCACGATGTAAGAAAACCTCATGTCTGCACATTCTGTGTGTGTGTGTGTGTGTGTGTGTGTGTGGCTCCTGGGTGGAATCAGCTCACTGTCAGCCCACATTAATGGGCTCCTTCACTGTGCTTCGTGCTCTTTCCCAGGTCGGCGCTCTGCTTCATATTCACGCGGTCACACGCCTGCAGACGAGCTCGCAGCGCAGCCGGAGCTCTGCTGCTGGATGCAGAGCAGCTGTCACATTTTGTATGCCATGTATGTGAAGGATTATTAAACATCCATTATGTATTCATGGTGCCGTCTGTTTAAAAAGGTTCCTTCAGCAGGGTTATGATGGAGATGTTGGTTAACGGTGGAAGAAAAGGCTGAAAAACAGCACAAACAACCGAGAAGCAGCTCGACAGTGTGTCCGAAAAAAAACAAGCTAAACTCCTCGTTTGAAATCAAATCAGTTCTGAATGCATCACTGATGTGTTGAGTCCAGCAGCATATATTACACATGATGCATGTGCTTTAATAATACAGGTGATGTATGGAGCCTGCAGGCAGACTGACAGATATACATATTCAACGAGCATGTGCAGGAACATCGCCGTGCTAACAGTGTCTCAAATCAAACGGTATCACGTACAGATCAACGGCTTCATACTCTGAGAGTGTTTGAATCAACACTCAGACAACCTGACACAAACCAACATCTTCTGGCCTCCTGAAATCCTGCAGAAGGTTTAACAGTAAAACACGCTACATGCTAGCGGTGACCTCCGGTCTTCTGTTTTTATTTGACATCAAAGCGCAAAATGAATCTCTGAGGTTGCACGTTGTGTATTTTCCACCTCCAGATGAACTCGATTACTGTTCTGATGTTTTACACCTGAAGGAGCTTCTCATGCAGTCGGACATTATCTATTAACATTTAATCGTTTTATTATAATTAAGAAGGAAGTTTGTTTTATTTCTGTACATTTGATCGAAGAAGTCTTCCAGGTGCAGCCTGACAGGATCCAAATAAAAAGAGTATTTCTACAAACTTTTCTGAGAAGGATTCTGGTTAATATGTTTGTGCAAATATCCGAGAATTGAAGAAACAAGCCCGAGCTCGAGGCTCAAAAGTTTAAACGTTTTTCAAAGTGCTGTTTTGTGTATTTAAAGTTCATTTGTTTGAGTTACTTTTCCTCCAGCTGGAGATATCGCTTCAGAACAGAAGTCATCTAAAGTCCCATTTCCGGAGCTAATTATGCAGAAAGACACTGAATTCCCCTCACGAGACTGTTTAAAAGAAATGTGTAGAAAGCAAAGAACAAAGTGCAGCTCTGACGAACAACATCCGAAAACAGTCAGACGTCGTTTTGTCCTGAAAGCCAGAGAATCACAAGTGTTAATATTCTCAGTCACACACACACACAATGTTGTGTTGTTGAATCGTAGTGTGTGTGTGTGTGTGTGTGTGTGTGTGCGTGCAGAGCCGTCGGGAGTTTTCTAGGTTGGAAGCTCTGGCTGTATGTGCTTGACATGACAGCGCTGTGATAACTACTAATGAGGACACAGGAGAGAAGCTGTCATCAGAGTGAAAATAAACACATCAACACACACACACACACACACACACACACACACACACACACACACACTCAAAGGAGAAGGAAACCAACAGAAAACAAAAAGCAGGATAAAAGTGTAATCCTTCTCCTACAGGAGAGGAGAAGCAGGCTGTCGAGGTGAGTTGACAGATTAATTCAGCTCCTGCTCGTGTGCTGCTTCAGCTTTAATTCAGGTTAACTTATTTACATGAACTCTTCAAGTCCTGGGATTTCAGTTGCTTGTTGTCATGAATAAACCAGCTCCGGCTCTAACGAGAGGACCATTAAGTCCGTCCTGCTGTCAGGCTTTCTGCACATGTGGAAATGCACAAGCACAACACAGCGAGTGTGAGAGCCAAAGTGACGTACACAGTGTTTAACAGATGGAGCTTTAAAAGAACCCGGTGAGAAGAGCCTGAACGTGGAGGGAGAGACAGGAAATGGAAAAGGAAACTTATTAATTAAAACTCGAGTACGTTTCTACTTTTCAAATCCAATTTTTATGGATTTAAAATAAAGCTTTTTTTAAAAAAATTAAAAATAAACATATCTGTTGTGAGACAGATTGCTTATAGCAATTACTTTCTTTCATAAATTTACAGACAACAGTGTTCGTCTCTGCTGGTTTTATCAGGAATAAAAGGCATCAGCTTTCAGCTCTGCTCTCAGTGTGTGAGTCATAAAACTAAACTACACCTAAAAGGTACCAGTCAGGTCCCAGTTTGTCTTTGTAGGGAAATCTTTGCAGATATTTGTCAAAATCTTATCAGTTTAAAATAATCTGTTGTTTTTATTGTTTTTCCTTTTAAAGATCATTTAGCTTTTTGCTACAAAAATGCTGCAGAATCTCAACTTCTGCAGAGACTCCGTCCTCTGACTGGATTTTCACATTTTGGTTTGGTTGACTCGGGACGTGTGAGCTGGTGCGGACCAAATTTGGAAATTGGTCTGGTAGCTGGAGAGGTGCCAGTTCCTGCCCTTGAGTAAGCCACACCCCCCCCTCTGTTATTACAATGTGGGAGGAGCCCAGTTTGAATGTTGCTGCCATGAACAATGACGCCACACTAAACTAATACAGGGTGTGCCGCATTATCCAATCACAGCAGTGCTGATAATCAGAACATCACTTCCTGTTGTCGAGGACTCTTAAACCATGCAGCCAATTAGCTCTGAGACAAAACCTGCATAACCTTCAGTCACTGCTGTGTGTCTAATAATGAGGTTCAGCCAGTCAGCTGATCACTTCCCCTGACTGTAGCAGTGTGTGTGTGTGTGTGTGTGTGTGTGTGTGTGTGTGTGACAGCTCACACGAGTGTGATGTTTTGTATTCACAGGTGGTGAAATGTGTTGTTTGGCACCCGAGCAGCAGCGCAGAGACAGAAACACAGAGAGGCTGTTCACAGCTGATAAAGAAATGTAAGCTGACGCAGCAACATGTTCACAAGGTTTTCACACCATCACGCTTCGCAGACGACAACAGCCGAGTCACCTGACCGTTTGGTGTCAACGTGAAGGGAACAACAATGATCAGAGGTCGCTTTCAACTTAAACCATGAATTACACGTTATGACACAATCTCACTTTGCTTTGTTTTTAATTCGTTTGTGTCGTTGTTGGTCGTGTTGTTCTGTGTTAACACCTTTTCGTTTTACTCCTGGTCTGATCAGCACGTACGGATGGTCAGCGTTTCTGGTCTGAAAGTGACCACATCAGCA
The DNA here is from genome assembly GCF_947650265.1 of Symphodus melops. NCBI lineage: Eukaryota > Metazoa > Chordata > Actinopteri > Labriformes > Labridae > Symphodus > Symphodus melops. Next base: position 1,227,554 of record NC_136700.1, read on the forward strand.
CTTCCTCATGCAGACGCCGTTAAAGGATGGTGATGGCTGTTCAGGAAAAGGAGCAGTCAGTGCACGATCAGATTGATTTAATAAATAGATGTGTGAACATTCAGGGTCTGGGTGCAGCCTGAAGGATTCTGGACGTGGTGGTGGAAGAAGAACTTGACACCACCCTGAGAAACCCGCAGAGATGTTTCATCAAGTTTCTATTTCCAAAACACCCAGAGAAGAAGAAGAAGAAGATTTTTACCCGTTGTGTGTCTGTGTCACTTTAGTTCTTTGCGTTTTGAATGAGGTGAGTTGAACCTGTTTGGCCTCTTTATGAAGCTGCATCTTTTTCACGTTGTGTTTTGGAAGGTAAAATAAAACGCAGACCGGATCAGTGACAAGCGTGTGGTTTTTGTTAGCATGCTGGATGTTTTGGACGGTTGATTGCTCGTGATTGATTTGTTGATGTCTGTATTTAAGATATTTGGTGAATGTTGCTCGTTAGTTCATGTCTGACTCGGTCGGGCCTTCACGTCTGGTCTGAATGGTGGAGAGAAGCAGAGTTTCTGGGAGCTAGTCTCAGGCATGTTTGGGAATATTGACGGCTTTCATTAGTATTCTTTCAGTCGATCTTTGATCTTGTAAGTTGATAAATCAGGAGTGAGTCTTCACTTTTAAACATGTCCAGTTTCTTTTTCACCTCAGAAGTCTCTAAATTCATGTCCTGACTGATCACGACTCTGCTGATGATTCCTTTTAAAACGAAGCAAAAAAAAAAAAACGTGAAGAAACCAGAGAGTAAGAAAGTTATCTGCATAAAACCTGCAGATGAGAAACAGAGTGTATTGGAGGTGGTTACAGAATAATGGGAGTGTGTTGATAGAATTACTGACAATTTCTGCAGCACTTCATCCAGAACGAATTGGACCGTGTTTAATTTAACGTGAAGAAGCAGGAGCCACATTTAAAGCGTCATCAGACTCAATGTGAGACTGAGTGGATGAACACGCAGTAAAGAAACGTCCGGTCACACGTCCCTGCAAAACACAGCTTATTGTACAAAGACACCTTAGCACATGCTGACACACACACACACACACACACACACACACACACACACACACACACACACACACACACACACACATCATGAATTTCTGCCATATAAAACATTAATTGAGATTTAAAACCTCACACACAGACAAACAGGCACTGATTAAATATTTTGACTTTGGTGACTTAACAAAGCTCCACCCATCATCACTCCTTAAGTCTGTGAGCACGGCACAGAAGTAGCTTCACATACACACAGTCAGACATGCACACACACACACACACACACCCCAGAGAGTCACAGAGTCACATGCACACCCGTGATCATCATGTGAGGATTGTTTGTGCATCAAGGCTGTGGTTAGGAAATGTAAGATATTAATGAGGATCCTCACCAGTACAATACAAATGTGTGTGTGTGTGGTGTGTGGTGTGTGTGTGTGTGCTTTAATTTGCAGCCTTTCTGCTGTGAAGTGTTCTTGGAGGCCTTGCCTCAGGTCTGATAGTTTATCACATCACAGCATCAAAGAGCCACGGTTTGCTGTGTGGATGTGCACATGCATGCTTGCGTGTGTGTGTGTGTGTGTTTGTGTGTGTGTGTGTGTGTGTGTTTGCGTGTGATAAATGCTGCTTGTGTACTTGCAGGATATTACAAGTCACTTTCCTTTTACTGCAGGGGAAAAAGGTTTAAAGATTGATGTGTGAGTGGATCGACCAAGCAGCTGGTCTCTGACAGCTCTGTGCAGAAGACAAAGCAGGTGCTGAGAGGAGCCGAGTTTCAAACCACAGACATGACGTTCACTTTAACATCCAAACATCTCACAAGTCACTGGAGTCTTCTTACCACATGACCACATACATCGACTGAAGCCCTTTGAATGACCCACATATGCATTCTCTGAAACCTCCTCAGTGATGGCAGGCGACACGTCCTGAAACCTGACGTGTGTGTGTGTGTGTGTGTGTGTGTGTGTGTGTGTGTGTGTGTGTGTGACAGGCTGAGAGCACCCACCTGTCAATCAGGTCAGCTATATAGATTTGTATACAATTTATTTACATTAGCACACGTTACTTTAAGTTTTTCTATGAATGCCATCCTGTTCGCTTCAGCTCGTCACAGTGGATTTCATCATGTCACACTTTACAGCTGGCTAAGCTGCAAAGTGAAAACTGTCAGACTCTATAAGTACTTGACTGCTACAATGTCTCTGTCACCAGGTAATAAAAAAAAAACTTCTCAACTCTCAGGGAACGACGTGAAATAGCTGGGCGTGGGAGAAGCAGAATCATGAAACCACAAACCAAACAGAAGGAGATCCTTTCTTCTTGTCATGAAGATATCTGGGTCTTAATTGGGACTGCCAATCTTCCAACAAGGCAGCCTGTCCATCATCAGCACTCAGGTGTGTCTGATGCTCGTTTGTCTCACCTGTTGAGTCGACCGTTCACTCTGTGTGTCGAACATCGTTGAAAGTCATCTTCAGAACCGTCTCCAGTGTTTAACGTTTGTTTACGCCATATGGCACCACGACGGACTGCCGGCTGCGCGAGCGAAAAGATCGCTCCTTTCTCTGAAGACGTTTTCAGATGGCTGCTTGACAGAAAGTGTGCACGAGAGAGTGAGGGAGAGAAAAAGAGAAAAGGAGGGGAGATAAATGTGCAAAGAACAGACGGATGAGTTAAACGTTTCTTCATGACATGACTAAGAAGCTGAAAGCATGCTGGGTTTAGACATTTTTAAAATTCATCATGTGGGATATTATAAGACAAAAGAACCAAACTTTGAGGGTGTATCTGGAGCGTTGAAAAGCTCCACTACTAGAACCAATTAACCAGGGAGGTGGAGACAACAGGACACAGGTGAGACACATCAGCTAATGAGCTGTGCAGGAGACACTGGGGGGAGGGGCAGGAAGGATCAGTCCTGAGATGAGACAGAGTAAAACACAAACTGCAGACATGAAAGTTGAGGAAAACAGAAGCCGGCGCTGGGACAAGCACACACATTTAAGCACATCAATTCATCGCAAACATGAAGAAAACAAGACAAAAATCTGCCGTGAAAATCCAGAAATAAGACCATAAAACTTGAGTTAAATTTCAGGCTGTAATCGTTTCATATCCGACAGTTTGGCCTAGTGGTGATTTGACCCAAGTTTCCCTGGAAGGGAAGGAAGTTGAACATTTTGCATTCCTGTTTCCATTTGAACCAGCCGGTCTCGACCTGTTCCCTTCAGACCCCCTGGCTTTATGAACTACTGGCTCACCCTTCAATAAAACACTAAACATGCAGTCGAAAGCTTTAATACATTTTTAATCCAAGAAGTAGAATCCTGTTTGATCTCACTTTAGTAGCATCGAGAATACAAGAGAGTTTAGCTTAAAAGAGAAATGTGATGATTTAACAGAAGGAAGGGAAGATGTCTCACTTAATAATACTTGAGATCATAAAAGAGAACTTGTCATAGAGTGACAAGGATCCTAAAATAAGAAGAAACGAGTTCCAGAGGCTTCACGCATGGCGCTGGGAAAAAAAATCCGTCTGCTGAGTCACAGGAAAAAAGATGAGAAAAGAAATGAAGATTAAAGAATTCTTAGAAGTTTGTCTTTGTTGTGTTTTGCTTGGATGTGCCTCTCTTCTCCTCTCCTTCATCACCGTATAAAACAATTTGTACGACAAGACAACCCGAGGAGCGGCTGTCCTATTTGTCGACCGCTGTGCCGTTTGTTACGCGGGTTTACGTAACCACTTCTCCTCAGAACACTTCAGACAGCGTGCAGAGGGTTCAGTTTGTGGATCAGGGCCTGAGCACAGTGTTTCAGAGGTGTGATGGATGTGTGTTCTTCACGCACGTCCAGCTCTGCTGAACGCCACCTCGGGCGATCCAGGTTGATTTGAGGGCAGTAAGAACACACAGCTGGAGAGCAGAGGCTGAGGCCGCTCTCAGCAAAGACGCTGACGCTCAGGAGTGCATCTGGAAGTACAGATCAGCAGTAGCCTCCAGGTTACAGAGACAGGCGGCGTGATGTGCTGAACCAGTAACCTTGTTGTTTCCCTTTCAGCAGATAAGTCAGGACGCTCTCTACACGACCTCTTTGCTGAAAGCTGAAAGTCCAGACATAAGAGGAGTAACAAATGAAGAGCTGAGACTTCGACACATGCCTGTCTCTCCCACCTTAAAGGGGATTTCTGGTGGATTGCTGCTCACGGCATGCACAAAACTGGAATAAAATGGCTGCAACTTAATGTGAAGAAGCCAAAGTGCCTGTCTGGATACTTCCACTCATACTTGTTATCCACTTGATAGGACCGGATAGTTCTTATTGATGTCTCATTACTTTAAGAAAACAGCTCGACCAAACACAGGTGTCACTTTAGACTCAGCAAACTGGAAGTCAACCTCGTCCTGATGTAGCCTTTCTCACTCATAATGCTTCACTCATTCATACTAATCAGGTCAGTCCACTTTTCCATTTAATGATGTAACCTGTTAGGCCTCATCTCAGGGACGCACAAGACATGGAAAATCCCAAATCCCCCCTCTTCCCAAGCTGTGAAAATAACACAGATTCTAACCTGATAAATCAAGTTAAACAAAACACAGCCAACCAAACACGGGAGAAAACAAGGTGAAATTAACTGGCGAGCCGCTCCTCAATAACGCAAAACCAACAAAGAACAGAATCTGTAAATGAACTGTATGCTTTAAACCGTTGTAAAAGGCACAATGTTTCTTAGTGGCTGCATACAAGCAGGAACATATAGACATCTTTGCACTGTGAGTCACACTACCTGCTGTGTTTGCTGCATTTAAACTCAAATTCCAAGGTGACGTCCCTGACCGAGAGGCCGTGTTATCTACAGATAGAAATGTGCATGACACACCTTCAAAGAGGGGAAGTGAAGCCCAAAGAAGAAGCTCTTTAAATTACATTCAATTAAAGATAAGCTGACGTTGACGCTCTTACATTAGCGCCATCTTTGCCGCGGACTCGACTGGTTTTTTGTCTACATCGCTGCTGAATGTCTGCATCACCCGCGGCTCCTTCTCCCCCAGAGTGAAGTGTTTGGAAAGGCTGAGCATAATTTCCTTTTAAGGCTTCACAGTCTGGAGGCTCGGGTATGACCGGCCAGTGATGCTCAGACATGCTGACTCCTCACACACTCAGAACATGGACTCTTTGGGGAGCAGGAGACCTGCTCAGGAACTTAAATTGGACCAGGTTTCTCCAGTCAGATTGTGGAGAAAGTTTTCTGAGCAACCAATGGATTCCTGAGAAAGTTTTGACAAACCTCAGTCGACACAAATGTTTTTCTTTTTTTTCACCAGGTGTCATGAAAGTTAGCGAAAAGTCATGAAGTGTATTACATGAAAACACGTGCTCAGACGCGTCTATCCTCTTTCATGATAGTCAGCGAAAATTGGAAAGTTATGCATTTGAACTGGAGGTACCTTTCGTGCCTGTGACACCAAAGCTTTTTCCAGTCAGACAGAATGACCACATTACATGGCGTTGGCCCGGGGACCTCCAGGCCACATGTGCCCGAAAGCTCTCTCCCACAAGACGGCAGTCTGAAAGCCTTTTTTCAAGGCAAAATCATGACCTTCCCCAAACCCAACCAGTTCACATGTCTTAACCTAAATCTACTACATGGTTGTGTTCAGGCACTAATACCACTTTGTGTAGTTTAAGAATACAGTCCATCCAAAGGTCGTGATAAACTGCATTGTTTCTGAAATCCAGGAAACTTCTCAACAAAAAAAAAAAAAAACTGGCTACTTGTCAAACTTTTTAAAATTAAAAATCCAAGTCTTGTTTGAAGAGTTTCATAGCTTCTGTTTCCAGATCACGTTGTTAGTCGAGGTTCCGTCTCCACACCGATCCGACGAGAACATCCTCATCCTCAACACCTGTCCTTGTCTCTTTCTATGATTGTGCTAGTTGGTAGATCAAATCTTTGTCACCCACTCTGATACAAACATCACATCTTTGCGTGGTCATCCAATGAAACGGTAGACGTCTGGCGTTCACTGTTAATGTCCTCGATACATGGACAGCAGCAGCAGGGATAGTGGTTCTGAACAGCCCGGCCTTCTGCCTCATTGACTCACTTTTACAACCCCGAGTCCAACCTGAACTTTCTGTTAAGTTTGGACCACTTCATCACAGTCTCCTCTGACGACTTCATGTCACCGTTTGTTTACGTTAAAGAGCTGATTTAGCTGCAGGATTACGGCCTACGGCAGGCCTGAAAACACCTGACAGTGCTGCTTTAGAAAACAGATGGAAGTTTAAGTGTGGTCCAAAGGAGAGGCAGCCAACTTTCAGTGTGAATGTTGGCTTTATTTTGTGCCCTCTTTAAATTCTTTGCAGACTCAAAATACCTTGAATTGCTCGAGGTGCACCAGCTGAGTTGATTTTCATGAAATAAATAAGCTCACCAGTAATTATTCTCTAATCCTTCTTTGGCTGTGGGAGTATGTTTCTTCAGTCTTCAGTTCAACCACTTGCACCTTGAATATTTGTCTTTTTTTATATGTAAAGTTTGACTGGATATTTTCTGAAGAATTGGTAAACTTCTAAGTCATCGCGACAGTCACAGATAATGTAGCGTTGATGGTGTCTTGCTCAAGGACACATCCGGACAGGTGGATCGAACCAACAACCCTCCAGCCAAGTGAGCCACGATCGCACCACTGGGGAAATGAAGTGGGGCGTATTAGTTGGCTTTCACTCCGTCTGTACAGATACTAATACAACTGGACTGAATTATAATCCTGCATAACTGGGATTGTTCTGGAAGGTTTTTGTGCGTCTGCAGTTTGAACAGAATTTTGACTATCTCCAATGTAAACTCAATTGCCGTATATTAGTCAACCAGAGCAACTTGTCTCGATGTCCAGCATATAAGGAGCTCGGTGCAGAAGTAGAAAGACTGGTTTAGTCCACTTGGGTTTTCCGCTCAGGGAGTCCATAATTATTTCATGTTTTTACCAAGGAATCAGGAGTTTGGGCATCATAAGAAATGTAGAGCGTAGCCATGTTTGCAGATGCCTTACCCTTCACATTCACCAAGTATCAAAAAGAATTTGAAAACCTGGAAATAATAATGTCATTAACTAAGCATGAAGGACTTAGACTCTTTGTAAGAAACTCAATGAAGCGGTTGAATGAGAACACCTTCAACCTTTATTTGATTTGTAGTCTTGATCTGTTTTATATGTATAAACAACCAGCCAGTTATTGGACAGTTGCTCACCTGCAAACAGTCGCTGAAATCACAACAATAAAGTTGTTTTTAAGGGTCTTGCTTCACTCTGGTTTCTCACCCTGTGGAGCTCCTTGCTTCTCTGCTGTTTCCTGACAGTGGTGTTTCTGCCGGGAAGGTAGCGTGCTGTGTCTCTCTGGGTGTTTCGATGTCTGGGCAGGATTTGTGTGTCTTCTTCCTCCTTGTTATCCGAACTCTAAGATGGAAGATAAACAACAGCTCTGTCTGAGCTCCACATTTATTATCTGTTGGTTTCCTGGCGATGCTGCCTGGGATGTTTGTGTTCGATCTGAATTTAACAAAGCAAATAAAGATTTATCTGTTCTTTCTGTTACTGTCACTGTTTGTTTGTGTGATAGTCTGTCAGGATTGTTTGTGTACAATATCCAAACATTACAGTAAGTCAATGGCCCAGAACCCCAAATGTCCTTTTTCTGTACCAATTAAGGAGGCAAAACTTAGGAAGGACTTTTGAAAATGTCCATGTCTGTAGATTAGATATGATAGACTTTCCAGAGTGGCAGCTTAGTCACAGAAACCAGCTCCTCATAATGAACCCACACTGGGTGTAGTATCATTTTAAAGGGGACATTCTTGGCTAGTTTAATCCTAACCCTAACTGTGGCTCAGAGACATGTATGTAACATGTAGACCCTCCCCCATGAAATGCATCACCACTTCTTTTTCTGCTGCCTTTGAAAAAGTGTTTTCATTCAGTCGTCTGTAAAGTATGTTCTGGCGTCTTTACGGTTCATATATTTCTAAAGATGTTCTGGATTCTTCCTCTCAGCTGATGACAACGACCGGTGACAAAGTCTGTATCACCGGCTGGAGTTCCTTGATTTAGTAATTCAATGAGAACCGACCTCTAAGGCCTGTTAACATGTTCATTTCTGCTCTGAAAATGTGAAGTTTTATTTGGGACCTCATGGTCTCCTTTATATTGGCTTCATGTTTGAACACCAGAGAGGCTCACGATGGTTGTCTTCCCCCTTCTCTTGAACCCACAGCCTCACACCATGGATCCACATGTACAGTCTCCTTCTTGAATAATAAGCAGTCACTCTTTGAATATTTGAAGGTTTGTATAATTAAAGCACCAAGCCGCATTTGTCTCATGTGCCCACATTTTAATTGATAGATTTTTCAATGAGTCATAACTGCTGTCTTGTATTATGTTTGCTACTTTTGTTTTCTTGTTCGTGTGCCAAATTCATAACGACAGAGTGTGATTAAGTCCTTCCCACACAGCCGGGGAAACAAAGAATCTCTATGCATGACTTTGTGTTGAGTGACGATGCCTCGTCGCTTCCCTCTGTACGGTGGGATGAACTACCAGAACTAAGTTTTATGAGCGGAAAAACCTTCAAGAGGACCAAAGCTGCTAAAACATAAAGATGTGAAAACTGTCAGATCCTGACACTTGGCCTTTAGTCCAGACGAACTTTAAAGTTTGATCGTGTTTGAGTTGTCTCGGAATTGATAGATTTTGTACTCGGTCTTGTCTCTCTCTCTCAGACTGAGCATACTCTGGGTTTTTGTGATTGGAAGGAAAATGCTCCGACTTTTACCCCGCCGTTGTTAATGCGATCTTCTTGGTGTTACAGTCGAAGTGAGTGACACGCCCGCTGCACACAAGAGGATTTTTTACAGATCTTCATCTCGGTCTCGTCCTGCCGTGGTCTTGGTCTTGACTTGGTCTCGATCCCTAAATGCCTCGGTCTCGGAGCGCTCTGGTCTCAGGTACATCCTGATCTCAGCTTGTGTACTCTTGACTCGAGCGCTTTTAAGCAATGCAAGGCCGGGTTTTTATTGTCTCATGAAACGAGAAAGAAAAAGAGCAGAAAGCACGACAGGAGAGAATGACAAGTTTAGTCTGAAAGATAAAGAAAACAACAAGAGAGAGAGAAAGACACCAAACACACAGAGATAAGAGTGTGTTACAAAGGAAGGAGACACAAACAGGTAATTAAAGACAAAGACACAGAGTGAGGGACAAGTAAAGAGAAGCACACACCCAGCAGCCACCCGTCTGTCGAATGAAAGATAATGGGAACGTGAGTGAAGCAGCCAGACATGGAGACGGGCAGGCGGGCAGGTGGAGAAGGAAAGCAAATTAAAAGATGACAGGTTCATTTCCTGCTGTCCGTCTGTGTGTCAGCGAGACGAGTGTTCGGTTTCCCTTTCATTTCAACCTGTCACTCCACTGGAGGACCTAATGGAAGACACCCGACCCGCCATCTGTATGACACGTCCCCGTAACAAGCTCTGCGCGTTCTCACAGCAAATAATCATTAGAGTTCCTGACAAGCTGCAGTCCTGCTCCTCAGCGCCACGAGGAGACTTTATTATCTGTTCAGAGGAAGTACGTTCATTTCATTTCTGGACGTATCAGGGCTCCCACCTTCTTCCACCTCCACTCCTCCCTGCTAACCCCGACCCCTCAGCACAATGGAAATGTAGTGTGTAAAATTACAGACTGTAAATTAGCTTAGAATAGGGATTGTTGTGCGTCGTTTGGTCTTCACCCTGCCTCTGTACCAAGGCTCCACTCTTCAATTATGCTCAGGTGGATCCACTCAACCTAATCAGCCCACAGGCTGCAGGGTTGTAGGGAAGGTGGGGGCAGGTGAAAAGGCATGGGAGAGCCTTTCACATAGTACACAAGTGGTTGTTAATTATTTTATTTTAGACCCGATTTCCATAAACTCTATGTGCGCCGCGGTCCGTCAGCGCCACCAGTCAATGCCTGTGTTTCCATCACTTTATCAACATTACGTCAAAACAAACTAAATGAACCTCTTCAGAAAGAGAAAGCCTCTTTACAGTGGCGTGATGGGGTGTGCGTACAGCTGATCATGGCTCACGTTACAGACACGGATCCAGCGGGACGGGCACACGGGGAAAGACTGTCTCGCTGACGGACTGCTGCGTGTTCAGACTGTGTGGAAATTGGGGCCAAGATTGTTTAAAATGTTCAAACCGTGGCGTTGGGTTTACAGTACAGAGAGAAACTGAAGCAACTGACTTCAATCATCAAATCTAACAAAAATTAAAAATGAATTCCTGTCCCTCACCTGATGAAGCGCTTTCTTCTTTTATTATTCGATCGTCATCACTAAACCCGAAGTGCGGCGCAAACATCACACACTGCACATCATTATCTTTAATCAAGACTCCCTCACTTTGTGTTTGCAGCCGAATATAGAGAACATTCAGTTTCAAGAGGATTAAAAGACGGCAGGGAATGAAGTTCGGGCTCATCGTTTGATGTCGTTTCAGGTACTTTGAGCGAGGAGAGGGAACAAAAGTTTGGAGACGCTTCTTAAAAAAAAAAGAAAAAAAAAAGAATCCCACCAGAGGAAGGATGAAAGGGGAGCAGGAGTTTGTATGAAAGAAAAGGAAATAATGGGGATGTGTTATTCTTCACTTCAGCGGGGAGACGGGTTGATTAAACATTCAGTTTGATATCAGAAGAGTGTTTAAGTTGCCTGACACTCGTCCTGAATGAGCCCCAGCTGCAGAGGTGCTGCAAGCCTGATGCATGCTGGGACTGAGCCGTGCAGGAGGGACATTTAAACACGAACAAAGAGAATCTACTCTCACAAGAAGTGGCACTCTGACAAAATGGCTGATCATTTTGTTAACATAAAAATAGAGCTGGTAGAAATGAGTGTAGCTGACACTAGATGGCTGTTTTTACAATCATGATTATAGCTGAAATCAAACAGTCATTGGTGATTACCTTCCTTTATTTTAAATATCTAGCTTTTATTTTTGTACTGCACTCAAGCAAAGGGTGCTGTACTTCCATTTTGGATTCAAACAAATGCTTTTATTTTGAAAGAGACACAACCAAAGGTTACAACAGGCAGGCTGGACCAAAAACATTCAAACATAAAAAATAGTCCACATACCAGAAGCTGCTCCGTTTATCACCCGTAACGTTTGGGGCCCTCGCACTTCATCAGACATGTCTGTGTGTGTACAGCGTTAACTCACCATAGAGCGAATGATAAACGCAAACAGCTAAAGGGAACTGTTAATAAAAGTGACATGTTTGATTTAGCAGCAGTGTCGTTCTTACTTCATCCACGCTGCGGGGGCTCGGTGCACGCCACGATAAACCGGTTAACTGTGAACAGCAGGGCGTCTCTTTAGAACTGTGTGGTTGACAGAGGAGGATGCTTTTCTGTCACGCCGTACGTGTGCTGTACGTGTGTGTTGCATTGGCCTCTGTAATGGTTTGTTTGCATTCTGTCGAAGCGTCCTTGGATCCTTTGAAAGGCAAAGCTGCAAACATCAGATGCAATGTTATAAACTCAGCAAGATGTACTCGCAGAGATTCAGATTCATTCAGACAGACGGGATTCACGTCAGAGTCGAGGTCGAGTGAGAACGTCTCTCTGTTTGTCAAAGTGTGTTACCGCTAGCTTTCATTTATCTGAACGCTAACGAGATCCAGTCTTTTATTGGCTCAGTCTCTCACCCTGCACCCGGTCTGTGTTGTTAGACTTACACCAGAAAGAAAAGGTTGTCACTGCGGGGCTACAATAGTTGATCAGATACTTCATGCTAACATCAGCTTGCAGAACTGTTGGCTCGGCTACAGGAGTGCGTTCGTTCGAGCTCATGCAAACATCGGTTGAATGTGTTCGATGAGCAGTATCCTCTCTCATCGGGCCTGAGGACCCCAAACAAACACGTCCCTCCCCTGCCTGTTGTCAAACAGCGCCTCTGTGCTCTGTGTGATTTAACAGACAAGAAACACTTCTTTAAATGTGTCACACAAAGAGGAACGCTTCACAGGGAGGAATGAGCCTTAAAGACTGCCTTCAAAGCACAGTGGCACCAAGATTATACTGCACATGTTGCATTTGATGATGTATTGATCATACTTTACATCCCGGTGCAGCAGTTCCACACTCCCTTTGTGAAGCCAGTAGTTTTTTCAGCTGTTAACAGAGTGCACAAGAGAAATCATTCAGAAGAGAAATGAAGAGAAGCTCACACAGAAGTGGAGCAGCTCTGCTGTTGTCATAAATATTCATTCGCACAAAAGAAAAAAAATAAGACATGTAGCAGCTCCACTAAGGTGCATAAATCAAAAACAACCCAGGGATGACACCGAGTTACAGTACAGTATGTTGCAGTACAGAACTCTATTATTGAACACACGAAGCTTCTGGGATGGAAGACTTCTGGTGAACTCTGCTGTTGTGTAATGAGCACGTCGCACGAGCTTTCATCACACATTCATTGAATCACAGAACAAATGAGGACAAGAAGAATTAAGCACAATTAGAAAGCACTGTCATCCCTTAACTAAGCACTCCATGATAGCCTGTTAGCATTAACTGCTAACTGAGAGAGTCCAGTCATGTGTTTAGTGTTATTGAGCGTGATCCCGGTATCAACAGACTGGTGAGCAGGAAACTTTGAAGCAGCTTCAGTAAATGGCTGTTTTAACCCTCGTGCTGCACGAACACTTCCTGTTATGTTTTAAACATAGACGGATTTTACTCAGAGATTACAGGGAGGCTGGAAGGTCAAAGTTCTGATAAACTGGGGTTGAAAATGTGTCCGTTTTGTGTTCCCACGTGCTTCTGTCGGGCCTCTACTACTTCATCTTTAAAACTTCTTTAATGACTCTTTTAGTTCAAATGCTTAAAAGTACAAACAGTGTTTTTTTCCCTGGATGTCGTGATGTGTCCTGTGTGCGCTGTGAGATTGAATTTGTTGCTCTGTCGTATGAAGTGAAACAGTGATCAGACTCCTCTGCTGGTAATATAATTAATCTTCTTGGTTCGTTGTAACGTGGCATGGTGCATTAGCCTGCAGGTAAACAGAGTGGATCGACAATGTGAGAGCTACAGCTCACTGACTTTGACACACAAACACACACACACACACACACACACTCTGACTCTCTCTCTCTCTCTCTCTCGTGCCAGCTCGTTCTACAGATGCTTAAATACCAGCCTATAAATAGAACGAGAGAGAGAGAGAGGTAGATCAGAGCAGGAGACACTAAAACACTCACACACCTCTCCTTCTCCACAATTTTGGCCCACTCGAAAGGAAAGTTTCAACATCACTTACCACCAATTAGAGGTGAGGTCACGCCCCCTGTAAAGACACTAAAGTCCTGAAAGGGGGCGGCCCAGGTTCAAGTCCTACTTGTTGCTCCTCCCCCCCCCCTCTCTCCCTCCCTCTCTCCATTCCTCCATCAGCTCTTATTGAAAAAGGCAACAAAAAAAAACAACCCCGAAAAACTCTTTGAATAGACATATTTCTGCTGTTATTTATTTATCTGTGAAGTTCTAACGAGATTTGCTTCCCTCCAGCCCGCCAATCGGTCTTCTCAGATCAGAATCCTTCAGAGCTGACGACCCCGCTGGGCTGATGTCGCTGTAAACACTGAAGCTGTGAACATGACATGTTATAGATTCAGCTGCCAATCAGTGTCAATTCATTCAGGAGGTGACAGCGTTTTCACAACCTCGATGTTTTTTTTAGATCTAATTATGAGATGAGGCTTTTCACTCGCTGACTCTCAAACCTGGGAGCGTCTGATCGTTCTAAACGCCTCATGAACAGCAGTCAGAAAGTTTAAACCTAAAGCAGTCAATCAGGTGATGTGTGTCCTCCAATAAATGACAGCTCTGCTGACTTTCACTCCAGAGTTTCCTTTATTTCTGTGACATCCAAACTTAACGTTCATAAATCTGAACTTCAAACACGATCGAATCAGCGTGATGCTCCTCTTCACCTCAGACAAACTCGCCCTCCTCTCTCAGATCGCCCGTGCATCGCTGCACCCATTGCAAAAATATTGAAAACATGACTTTTGATTTGACATTAGATATTTCCCATACATCATATTTGAATTTCTAATGAAAGTATGAGCATTGACTGAAAGCAGATGTGATGATTCAAATGTCACTTTTAGACCTCGCTCCGTGTTCACAGTCAGTCGTGTTTGTTTTTCCGAGCGCCAGCGTCTTTTTTCAATGGTTTCATTTGGATGAAAAACGCAGCGAGAAAAATCTTTCAACTTTTCAGGACGTTTCCACATATCCGATGTTCCTCTGTATTTCAGCCTCCTCCAGATCATATCTTGTCCTCAAATCGTCTTCGCTCCGCGTCTGATCGGGTAAAGATCGATTTCAAATATAAAACATGCAAACATGCAACATTGCTTCGTGCAAACACTCCTGAGTGCACAGCTCGCCTTACGCAACACGTCAGAGTCACACCTTCACACACCGCTGACTGCGCCTCTCGGGGCAATTTGGGCTTTAGTGTCTTGCTCAAGGACACATGGCGCTAGCATCGAACCCTCACCTTCAGACTACCAACTCTCCCTCTGAGCCTCGAGGTGTCACACAGGATTGATTTTCTCCCCTCCACGCGTGGCTGTGTGTCCATCAAATAAAAGCAGTGACATTTACAGCTGTCACTCCAGCCTGCAGAGTAAAGAGGTCAAGGGCTCGTTTCCCCGTGCGCCACTTCTCCACAGAGACCAAAGCAATCAAACTCAGAGCGATACAAACACAAAAACAATAATCCACACCCACGTCGTCGTCAGACATGTTTTGCACTTTTTTATAAATAATCGTCTCTTGCAAGTTGACCTTCATCTTAGCAGACATTTTGAATTTCTGCAGGACTGCTGCGCTCTATTAAGGCTCCCAGTAATCCATCCCAGTCAGTGTGCATGCTCCTTACTGGTCGGTCTCCAAAGGAAACGCAGCGTTATGTTGAGAAATGACTGATGATGGGTCGATTGTGTTCAGCTCAAACTTTAGAAAACGTTAACGCACGGGTTCGATCGATGGAGACAACGAAGAAGAAGAGATGATGGCTGCAGATACTTGAAGAACTCGAGTGATAAAATGTTTTGTTTTCATCATTTCAGTGGGGTTATCATCTTTTACTGGTTTGCATGTCAAACTAAAATAAGTTTCAAAACAAACAGAAAGCTAAAGATGAAGAATCCGCGAGCTCTCATGTCTCGGTGCGTTTGGATCCATCTGCAAACATCTGCTTTGTCTTCTGTTTCTTCTTTCACCCTGCTGTGGTTAAAAGTCGAGTCTGTGCATATGCACAAAGACTTCAAAACAAATTCTTAAAGAGAGAAACCAGCAGCGCTCCGAAGAAGACACAGATGATGAAAAGTTATGATGAAGTTTCCTTCAGGTGTCGATACCATCTGCGAGCGTTTCTCCTGAAAGAAGATGAAATAAAACAAAGTGCCGAAATCAAGAAGTTTGACAACAAACAGGAAATCCACGTGTCCTCAGGTCCTCAAACCACAAACTCCTCCTGACACGACAGCCTGAATCTGCCTCATGACATATTCCCGTCATCTCACATCCACGTCCCGGCTCCTCTCCGTTATCGCTCCTGTCACATTCTGCAGTGTAGCCTTAAATAAAGGCGATTTTCTCTGGCAGTTCTGCTTCAACACAATCAAAACAGGCACTTCTGTCATGATATTTTTAAAGTTGAAACTCCCTTTGGCCGTGGATCCCGTCTCTTGCTGGTTGTTTTGAAGAAACAGAGGAAGAAAAGAATCTGCTCCCAAACTTTCTGCTTCGTCTCACATGTTCCATTTTCATCTTTGTTTACTACTTTTTCTGTACGTTTACAATTTGTCTAAAAAAAAATCAAAGGATGCATCAGCTCTGCCACCTGCGTCAGGAGGAGGAAGATGAGGCTCGTCATTTTAACAGAAAGTGAAGATAAATACTTCACATCTTTAAATGATTTGACGCTGAATGAATGTGAATCTTTGCTCTGTGATTTGGTTTCAGCTTTCTCCGATCCTGAGGGGGGAAGGGTCCATGCTGGTCAAACAGAAGGTTTCTGGAATTGCTGCAGGAAAATATAATACTCTCTTCTGACCTGTGTGTGTTTGACTGCATCTGAAAATCTCTGATAATGTTGGAAATAAAGTATCAGGTGTGTCATATGTAGAGGAGCCAATCGTTTACCTTGAATTATTGCAGATTAACAATGTTGTATAGCACCTCTGAAAGGTCAGCAAACATGATTCTCCTTACCTTAAAGTTGATCTATTCTGCTGATCCCAAACTCTCCTGATGTATACATACTGTATGTTTGAATAAGTCTGCAGACTGTGCTGCACGGCTTGTCATGTGAGAGTTACAGATGCGAGGCTGTGAATTTCAGGAGACGGCTTCAGGCCTCCTCGTGAGCCGCTGAATCAGTTTTTATAGGCTGAGCGTGAAGTATGCAAACGCTCCCTATCACAGACACACACTGTTGGTGCCAAACAGGCAGGTCTGTGTTGTAAAATATGTCTGGCATTGTGAGTGAACTGAAGAGGAAAGAGGAGTCGGGACACTGAAGGTGGAGCTGCAGCATTGTGTAGACGGATGACAGAGTCTGCTGGCGACGCTGACTGACAAGAATCGAGGTTGACAGGTTAGCGTGCCGACACGCATTTAAAACAGGAGAAAAGTTAGGAGAACTTTAGCACTATAAAAAAAAATACTAGAAATGTCAACACGGTGTGAAGCAGCTTGAAGCGTGGAGCTCCCGCTGAGGTTGACAGAACGACATGTCGGGGAGTGACATGAGAGCCGCCGTAAATATACTGCGAGCGGATGTCTTGATGGAGAGCAGGTGTGGAGGAGCAGCTGAAGACAAGACAGAGCGGAGAGAAAGCTACTGAAAACAATGACCTCTCCTTCTGCAATCAAACACAACACTGATCTACAGGAGGAGACGGAAGGACAGAGAAATATTATCTGACACATGTCTTCTATCTGCAAGAGCAGAGGTGTCCCTGCTAAAGACCAGGACACAAACACACAGACACAAACAACACTTCTTCTGGATCTGCAGTGAAGCACCAAACACAGCTTTAAATGGTGGAGTTAGGTTCTACTTTAGTTAAGATTCTGTCCGATGTGATTTCAACCAACACACGAAAAAGTTTGACTTGAATCAACCTCGCGGAGGAAGACGGTCAACGACGTTTTAAATAAAGTGTCTGAGAACAGATTCTCAACTTTTACTTTTCTGTTCTTTTAGCCGTCTCTCATCAAGCCACCGCCTGACGATCCCTCCGAGACAGAAGACGACAGCTTTGTTTACACGAGTCCACATTTAAAAAACAAAGGATTGACACCCCTTGCTGTGAAGCGGCGCTGAGGTCCAAACTGTCGCCTCAGAGGAGCTGCAGAATATCTGTAAAGCTCGTTGATGATAACGGATTCAGATGGAATTAAAAGGAAGAGTAATATTCACTTTGAAAGCTGGTGTCGTCTGACCTCATTATCATCACCCCACTCAAACTTAGCGAGTTAGAAATGAAAATTATCTCCGCAAGTGAGGCATTAAAGATCCAAATGAAAACATCTGAGAAAAACTGAAGGAAGTCTGTGAGATGTGAGAAACATCAAAATCAAATCAGAAGATGTGATAACTCGTGTTTCCATCTGTCGCTTCCCTCTCTTTTTTTGGGACTCTTATTAAGCAGTGTCCTTTTTATAGGGAGCCACCGAAATCACCAGCCAATCACAGCAGAGTGTGTGCAGAAGAAGCCGAACCGTCTTCATGCTTTTCTACACCGGATCATCGTGCAACCGATTAACGGAAAGGATTTGATGTTTTTTAAGGCGGCCCGTTGAAACAAACTGTTTATGAAATCATGATCGTGTTTTCACTTCCTGCTGTCATGTGGACACTTTTCTTCAGCCATGTATGATTTAATACCACTCTACAAGAAGTGCAATCACTGCAGGCATGAAGCTGGATCCATCAAAAATGTAAGAGAGAGAGAGATCCGTTTTCACGACCTTCTCAACAGCCCACGTTAACTCAGACTGCGAGAGGGAGAGAGCGCCGTGTATGACGTGTGACACTCAGGACAAAGCAGGAAATAATGAAGGTTTCATGTTTGAGGGTAAAAGCTAAATATGTCGGATCTGTCACGTCGACTGGACGAGCCCAAGCTAAAAGAGAAAAAAAACATGAATCAGAAGTTTATTCTTCAAAGACGGATGGAGACACGCACCCCCGCCTGTTTTCTTGACATGTGTGCTTGTGGCGGCAGCAGCTTTACACTTCGCTAACAGAAGCAGAGATTCCACCTCAAACTTCACCACCTGCTGGGAAATCCTCGCCTGTGGTGTGCGACTCCTTTGGCCTCAGCTCGGCTTCTCTAAGTTATGTATCTGAGCTGCTTTAGCCTTTCAATTTGAATTCTGAATCATCCCAGTAGAGTAAGCTCCATGAGGTGAAAGTGCCTCTCTCTCTCTGTGTGTGCCACCGTGTTAAATATTCATCGTCTTCTTAAGTAAATGGTTTTCAGGGTGTTTTAAGGATACTGGTGTAACATAGCTGTGATGTGGTTGTCAGCTTTCATGCACTCAAAACTCAACCTTTATTTTCCTTGTAATTGTTTTAAGCATCGCTATAAGAAGGAAACCTGCAGCTACATGCAGATGGTTGGAAACATTGTGGATATTTCAGACGGGCAGAAAAATGAAGATGTCTCTACACGACACACATAAGCAGAATATTTCTATGTATTTGTTTTAGTAGCTGTCATTTAGCTGCTTCAGGGTCGGTGCCAGAAGAGGAGATGCTGCAGAAACAGCTTTTGTTTACGTTGTAAATGGAGAGTTTTACAGTAAGTGACAGTTAAAAGAGGTGAGGAGACGTTTTTTTTTCTTTAAGCTTTAAAAAAACAGATCAGACGTTTAGCTGTGAAGAGGAGGCTCCAAAATGACCAGAAAGTAAAACATGGTTCTCTTCCAGTTTATTTTACATCATATTTTAGTATTTCTAAATAAGGGATCAATTTATATTAGACAGTCAATGCTCTTCAGCTGGCAGCCATTGAACAAATCTAAGCTTTTCAAATCTGCTCTACACCTGCCTAAGGCTCTTTAACTGTTTACAGGTCTCTTTTAACCAACACATGTTTTTCTCTCCTCACAGGTTATGTACATTATGCTATATTAGTTTTAAGTCTAACTGCTAATGCTAACTGCACAGGTTTAACATATAATTATGTTTATTCTTAGTCACATAGGGGCTGCTAAATCTGTTTGGGGGATTTGTATACAGAGGGGAGGGGGGACAGCGGGTGTGTATTGTAACTAATGTCTTGTGTCCTGCCTGTCTGTATACTGCTACTGGATGCCTTGAATTTCCCTCGGGATCAATAAAGTATCTATCTATCTATCTATCTATCTATCTTTACCAAAACGCTGTCATACAATGCCGACTTGTCCAAAATGACCAGCAAGAATTTCAAATGGCACTCAAAAGAGATTATACATTTTTTTTAAAAGCTGCTTAGCAAAGGAAGTTTTTTTTTTCAACCACACAAGGCAGCAAGTCAATTACTGCTTCACAGCAAAGAAAACCTGACTTAGTGATAGGGCTCGTTAAATCAGATCTCCAGAGACATTGCGATGCAGTACTGCCACCTACTGAAATCAAATGTAAAAATTTAAGAAAATAAACCTGTGGGTATATCCGACACTTTTGTGAGGATAACAGGAGGCGAGACAGACAGAAGCAGGCAGAAGAAGAAAAAGGAAAGAAAACGGTAAAGATGAGCATGTGTCAGCTTCCTGTGAACCACGTGGGAACAGGGAAAAAAAACAAGGCCATCATCTGCGCGGGGAAGTGACAGCTGTGGGATGTTTGGCTTTGCTTCCAACACTCTGTCTGTTGTTGCTGAAATAGAGCAGCCGTCTAAAGCTCTCCAGCCCACCGCTGAAAAGAGGATCAAGAGCTTTTCCTGAAATGAGAGCCAAGAAATGCTTCTGTTGTACCACACACTGCCTCGTTTCTTTACCTGGCACTCCTCTGTTCAGGCATGACAGGGGGACAAAGGAACAATCACAGGCTTTCATTTAGGCATGTTTCTTTTTTAAATAGTGGCGATTCTGGAGTCTGTTGGGGCCCGAGGTAAAAATTTAATTGGGGGCCTTCCAGCCAGCGTTTATCACCAGCGTCCTGTTGCTTACTCATCTTCCCCTTTTTGTTTTGTTCTCTCCTGTAGACAAACAAGAGTGAGTGCTGTCAGATGAACCCGCCTCAGAAAGGTTTCCTAACATGTGTGTACATGTTGGACCCTGGCTTTGCTTTAACTTTGTGAGCCTCCTTGGTGGTTGGTTCCTGTGGTTTGGAATAACAATGCTGACCCCAGATCTTTGGATCAGCTGTCAGCCTGAGAGGATCTGCCGTCACCAAAATAACAATCTGGAGATGAGCTTGTGTGGAGAACTGGTGAATATAGACAGTTTGGTTGATGAGAAGGTGGATGTCAGGTTTGGGCAGATAAATGGACTTGAGCTTGTGCAGCTCTTCTTAAAGTGCTTTTACACGACGTGTCACATCTACCCATTCACACACCGGGATCACTTACTTCTGACTAATCCATTAACACACTTTCATACACAGGAAGTTGGGGTTCAGTGTCTGGCCATCGTTCTCACATCTGGGGTTCCACAGGGATCCGTTCTCGGTCCCCTGTTAGTTTTTATTTTCTTGCAGAGTAGATATAACATTCATTAATATTGCTCTGCTGATGACACTGAACTCTATGTCTGATATGAATCCAGTAGTAATGACATTTCCTCCACTGATATCCAGTGTTGAATTGGTCTTTTAAGGCCGAATGATTATTGGTCCATGCGGAAACTCCAATCAACGAATTTAAACGGATGCAGACAACTTATTGCTAAACAGACCACAGTGGGAAAGAACTGCATCATGGGAACATTTGACCTCAGTGCCCTTCTATAGGATTCAATTCAGTCTCAAGGTTTTATTCCACACTGAAGAAATTCAGTTCAACAGCACAGATTTTCTTTCTTTCACCGAGTCTGAATCATTGCTCACATCGTGTGAACTTTTTCAATAAAAGTCCCTTTTTGAAATGTCACAGGTAATTTCAGACTCTCTGGAAATGACCCAGACGTTCAGTTTTTGCTCGCTGGAATTAATCTGTCTGGCCAGCTTCTCATTGAAATGTCTGAAACACGAATTATGATCTCTCTATTTCCTGACTGTACGTCTGTAAAGACACGCAACATTTCATTACTTGAACATCCAGGCTGGTAACTTCTACCATTACATGACACATTGCAGTGCGTCATGGGTGTTCATTTTCTTTTCTTTCACACGTTTCTCTGAGATGAGGCTCGATGGAGAAAGGCAGCGTGTGCGAGTTTTATTTTATAAAAGCCTCAAAAAACTTTGACTGTATTTTAACATATCAAGAACTCAGACTGGTGATCCTTCCTGCTGAACATTAAGCAGATGGATGATTTTCTAAATCATGAAAAGATCAAAACTGGAGTTAGTAATGAACGACCATGTCTGAACCCTTGAGAGAATTTTCTCTTATCTGACTTATTCCATATAAAAAGAACGACTAGAGAAGGAGACATGGAGCGATTCAAGCGAAGCCTGACTAGCCTCTTTTGGAGGCGAGGGGCGTGAGGGGCGTGGCTTCTGAGGGAGCACAGAGGGGAGGGGGTGGGTGTAGATGGAGCACTGAGGGAATGCTACTTTCAAAATCATGCTAGTTTTCAAAAATCACCAACCCAGCTTTTAAGTCTAGTTGCGGTTTGTGTCCCATGTTTACGTGCCAGTATTAGGACTGCAGCCACAGTAAAGGGACTTATTCAGCGGTTACACCTGTGGTTTGTAGCGGAGCAATTAACATAATGAGAACTCACTCAGTTTGAGCCCCTTTCAACCTGTCATCCGGAAATAAGCATTGTCTAGATTTTTACAACATAACCACTTATTACCATTTCTCTGCTCAAGACAAAGAAATTGAAATTTTAAAAAAGTCTGCTTTGAAAGATTTGATGAATAAGTACCCATGTACTGTATATTTTTTATTTCTGTTTCTTGATGTGAAGACCGGCAGCACTTAAATTCAGTCAAGTGTCCTCCATTTCTCTGCCTCAAACAGTCACTTATTAATTCATTCCTACACCAATTCACAGAGACAAATTCCTGTGATTTTGCCTCCACACACACACACACACACACACACACACACACACACACACACACACACACACAATGAGTCACCAGGCTTTTCCCTGCGAGGTTAGCTCAGGTTTGAAATACTGAGACATGCCTCAGGGCATGACGCGGCGAAAAATATGAAAGAGGAGGGGGAAAAAAGAACGTCATTATTTTATAATAAAGAGTGAACCTTTAAACATGCCCATGAATGCATAAAAGGTTGAATCACTTATTAGACATTAAGTATTCAAATGCTTAAATAGACGTTTTTCATTATTAACTATCAAATAAAAACTCATTTATGTGAGCTGTAGTTACATTTATATGAAGTGAAATGTGCAATCTGCTCCTCTTTTTTGACAGAGCAGTGCTGCGACCTGTCAGTCTGCACTGAGACCTGCTTTTATCGAGGACCCTCACCTGACCCTGACAACGACCCTCACCTGACCATCACCTGACCCTGACTCTCACCTGACCCTGACCCTCACCTGACCCTGACTCTCACCTGACCCTGACCCTCACCTGACTCTGACTCTCACCTGACCCTGACCCTCACCTGACCCTGACTCTCACCTGACCCTCACCTGACCCTCACCGGACCCTCACCTGACCCCGACCCTCACCTGACCCTGACCCCGACTCTCACCTGACCCTGACCCTCACCTGACCCTCACCTGACCCTCACCTGACCCCGACCCTCACCTGACCCTGACCCCGACTCTCACCTGACCCTGACTCTCACCTGACCCTGACCCTCACCTGACTCTGACTCTCACCTGACCCTGACCCTCACCTGACCCTGACTCTCACCTGACCCTCACCTGACCCTGACCCTCACCTGACCCTCACCTGACCCCGACCCTCACCTGACTCTGACTCTCACCTGACCCTGACCCTCACCTGACCCTGACTCTCACCTGACCCTCACCTGACCCTGACTCTCACCTGACCCCGACCCTCACCTGACCCTGACCCTCACCTGACCCTGACCCTCACCTGACCCCGACTCTCACCTGACCCCGTCCCTCACCTGACCCTGACCCTCACCTGACCCCGACCCTCACCTGACCCTGACCCTCACCTGACCCTGACCCTCACCTGACCCCGACTCTCACCTGACCCCGTCCCTCACCTGACCCTGACCCTCACCTGACCCCGACTCTCACCTGACCCTTACCCTCACCTGACCCTGACCCTCACCTGACCCCGACTCTCACCTGACCCTTACCCTCACCTGACCCCGACTCTCACCTGACCCCGACCCTCACCTGAGAACAATTCAGCAACATGAAACCTGCTTAGACTAAAACCTCCAATAACGGGCTTTCCAGCTCTTTAAACACACAATGACAGGACTGCACGGGGAGAGACGACAGACGAGCAATCAGCTTACCTTGCGGTGGGCCCAAACGTGTTGCCATGAGAGGAAGGAGCCTGTGACGGCTTTATGTCTAACAGATGAAGAGGATTAAGATGGTATTTCCCATTAGACATGCAGCTTAACAGAGTACATTAAGACCTTGTAGGGTTGTAGTACTGAGTTCTTATGGACAACATGTGTGCAACCCAACGAGTCTATCATTAAAGAAAGTAAACTCCACAATCAAAAGGATCACAGAATGATCTGTTCTAAATCTTGAACTCTAGCTTTCCTCTTCTGGGGATCGTAAACGTCGTCAGCAGAATTCATGTGAGTACATCCAGTGGTTATTAAAATATTTCATCGTGGACTCAGTGACCAGCAGTCATGCTACTTAGGAGCCAAAGCTGCCACGTTGGCAAAACAACAGAACTCTAGGTTTCACTGCAGAATACTGACATGTACCGATATTAATGAATGCATTAAAGTGCCGATACTGTAGCGTATGAGTGATGCGTGCAATGATTGGTCTTAACCTTTATGGGATGGGTTTTTTGTCTCGCTCTGTAAAACCTGCAGGTAGTGCTGACCGTAGTGTTTGTGTGTAATAAAGATGTGAGGTATTGATTTCAGATCGGTCATGGTGACACGACTGATGGACCACCTGTCCAGTCAGGGGAAGGTTTAAGTGTCAGAACGGCGTCTGATTGGTTTATAAAAGGTCTCTGAGGAGTCCTTCACGGGGTGGTTACTGGTCCTGTGGGGATTCAGTGGATTACTTTCTCCTGAAGGAGCGTGTCAAGGATCAGGGTCATTACTGCCACAGTGGCTTCAGTCCCAGAGAGGAAGAAAAGGTCCTGATTGAATCTTCCAGCTCCTCACACTCATGACGTGTGTTTGACTGATCTGCATGTAAAATAAATCCTTAGATAGTCACCTCACAGAAGAAGACATCTTTAAACCGTACCGAAACAGTATCCTGTGAACAACTAATCAGAAATTAAAAGTCAAAAACTAAACTGATATTTCGACGCTGTGCTGTAAATCCAGGCTGCACACTCAGGTGTGAAAGCAACCTGAACTCCACGACAAAATTAGACTTGCAGCAGATTTAAAACAGAGCAGAGGCATCATGGCGCTGGTTGCATGCAACCGCGGTGCTCACTGACACAAAGACTGAACAGCAGCGAGCGGTGGCGTTGTGCTCAGTGCTGAAGGGCCGCGGCGACGGCGTGCATGCAGAATGTGGAAATTAGTGGCCAAGGATAATGGACAATGATGTTTGTGATATGTTCTCCCCAACATATCTCGAAGGTCAAAAATGTGCAGCTCATGTTGAACTGATGGAAACTCATGTTTGCACCTGACGAGTGACGGACACTTCCTCCGCTTTCATTCAGACGATGTTTCTGTTCCTCCGTCACCGCGTGACAGAAGAACGCGTCTGTCGAGGAGTAATTCTTCAAAAGCTGACAAGGCTTTAAGATTAAGACCTTTTTGCACAGTCACATTTATTCAAAGCATTCCAACCAAAACAAACCATTTTTCATGTCGTTCTTTATCACGCCGATGTGTCGAGCATGTGTAATGTGAAAGGAGAAGAACGGCAGCTCGTGTTCCTGGGGCAGCCTGATACAGCTAAATGATGTTATATGAGAATTCATTAGGTTTGTGTGGGAGCTTGGAAACACTTGTGTTATGATTCTGTTCAGTATAGTGCCCTCCCACTTGTGTGTTGTCTGTCTTGCTCCTCCTGGTTCTCACCCCATGTGTCTTGTTGCAATCAGCGGTGGCAGCCCAGCTGTATGTCATCTTCTCATCAACCTCCTGTCTATATATACCTGGTCTGGTCAACCACTCCCTGCCGGATTATTGTCAACACAAGTGGTAAATAGTATCTTGGCTCCCGTACTTTGTTTGACAAGGTTTTTCTTGTTGAAGATTCCTGTGCTTAACCCCTCGTGTTTTTTCCCTTGCTCATCAGCAGTTCATATTCACTCCTGCTCGCCTGCCTGCCTGCCTGTCTGCTGCTCTTCCGTTCAAGTCTTCACATCACGCGTTTTGGGAATTGAGTACTGTCACTGGGATTTCACGCACCTTCACCGCTCACTGGAGAGCGAGGACTTTGCACCTTTCACCGTACATTGTTTATTTAGTTGTTTATTAAAACGACTTGTTACACCGTACCTGTCTCTGAGTCGTGCGTCTGGGTCCAAATCCTCACCTTTGTACAACCATAACAACTTGTGTGATAACAAGGTCAGATTAAATCAGAGCGCAGTATTTTCATTCTTACCCAGAAAGTTGTTCAACTTTTTATTTTTGGTGGGGGGGGGGACGACCTCTGCAATGTCAAAGAGCTCTAAATCGCCACCGGCAACCGCACGTACACAACTCTCTGGTGTCTCTCTCTACCAATCCCTTTCTCTCACACACGCGCGTGCACACACACACACACACACACACACACACACACACACACACACACACACACACACACACACACTCTTTCTCATCCAGACAAACTGATGGCTGCCTGATTGGATGCCTGACTGACCTGATTGGTGTTTTTACACTTCGCTTCAGGTACTTTTTTTGTACTTTCCAGTGCTGGGAAAGTATTTTTTGTTTGTATTGGGGAAGTGTACTGCAAAGCATGACTAAGACATTTCCTTCCTGCAGGCTAGCAGATTGATTGACGGCGCTGTATTCCCAGGATGCACCCTGAGGCGTCACCTTAATGTTGAATAATGCATACAGTCGGCCTCCTACAGTCTCCAGAAAGCTGACTTTTCTTGCAGTGTATCACAGGTTTACTTTGCCACAGACAGCCACGCTTTTTATAGACGTATAAACATTACATTACTGTTGATTTAGTGCCGTCCCAAGGTGACAGCTTCAATCTTTCTTCATATGTAGGTGACAAAGTCTGCTGTCAGCTGTGGATTTCTGGGGTTGAATTTCCGCATCAAAAGAAACATTTCCAAAATGATGTAACTCGCACAGTTTCTGTCAATCATCGGGGTCCTCTGAAAACCTCAGAGGCTCTCATTTCTGGTTTGATTTCAGGAGCTTACACGGTCTCCTGTGTCGAATCCAAGAACTTGATGGAAATACAAGCTTCAAGGAAATGTAGCAGGAGATGTAAACAAACGTGCCTTAATCGAAAAAAAAAGAAACAATGCAGCCTCAGAGGAACTGCAGAATAAAAAACACAAACAACAAGCTAGTCAATACAAGTTTGAACAAATCCCTTAAAGAAATACCTGCCTTACAGTACCTTCCTTTTTTGCAAAGGAAGAAAAGCAAAGAAAGAATTGAAATGAACAGATGATGCATCGCCGTGTACTCTGTGTGCATGTTTTTAAGTAGTTTTGAAAATTAGATATTTAACTTTCACTCTTAATTTTGGGGGTAATAGTAAAAAAAGGGCATCCTTTACTGAGTTATAAAACTACAAATGTAAGGGGGGAAAAGAAGATCAGAGCTTTGCTAGCACAAGATGGATCAGAGCAGACTTTCACGAGTCAGCAATTGTTTAAGTTTGTCTCCACTGTTTGGGAAACATCTGCCTTGGCGACATCTGTTTGTTGAGTATATTGAGATAAATCGATCCTTTCCTGAGTTTAGATTAGCTCAACGATAAGTAGCTTGTTAATGGCACTCATCATGTGTAAGCATCAGGCTAATTAACGAAGACACATATCCCTGTCCATGTGTGATAAATTCACCGGCCGTCCTTGTGACTGAAAAGAGTTCCTTTCCAAACGTGTATATCTAAAGGAAAAGCTCCACCTGTTGACCAGATTTCTGCAGAGCTGTGTAAATACGTCATATTTGATTTTGCCTTAGTCCCCCCCCGCGCCCGCCCTCGACCCCTCTGAGGAAGGTAGAGACTTTAATTATCAGCGGCCCCGCTCTGATCCGAGCTCAAAGGTTCGGTTCTAATGAGGTTAATTTGTTTCCCTCCTTGACACCATCAAAAACATGCATTGTGTTGTGATGATTGGTGTGCAGCCGCTCTCAGAGATGATGGCTTCAGTGTGATAGCAGCCCAAATAGCTTCTTTTATGGCGACGACCAGCCTGTGGTCGAAGCTTTATTGCAGCCTGAATGGCCTCATTAACCTTGGCCTGCCCAGACGCTCCGTATTAACACGAGATTTAATGAAGTGTCAAACTCGTCTCAACCTCTGTGTGTGTGTGTGTGTGTGTGTGTGTGTGTGTGTGTGTGTGTGTGTGTGTGTGTGTGTTCATGAACAAGCGTGTTCAGTAGGAAGGCACGTGTGCACCTGTGAACATGTACCTGATGTGTGTTGATGTTTTTTAAAGACTGATATTGATCGTACACGTTTGATTGTAAAGTGTTTGATGAGGCTGAAGCGGGTTTGGAGCAGAGACGCTGAGGGATCGTCTTGAGAGGAGGCGTGAGTGGATGTTTGCAGGTGAGCGTGCAAACAACAGAAAACCAACATCAGGGAAGGTCGTGATGGGGAGCAGGTGTGGATAAGCAGCAGCAGGTGTAGACAATATACAGCAATCAGGAAGAGCAGCATGTCACACCTACATGCACAGATACAGAGAAACAGGAGCACGGATACACGGGAGGAGAAAACACAGGGAACAAAGGCACAGACGAGAGGTCTCGGCCTTGACACTAAATAATGCTGAATTAATTACAGTGAGGAGAAAAATCCTTGGCTTTTTAACGAAACGTTTCAGCACAGAGTGGAGTTAATTGGATCAGTCGTTACCACTAAGATGAAGAAGTTTCAAGGCCTTAGTTCAAATCATTCCACTCAACAACAGATTTGAAAAAACAGCATTTTTAAGAAACAGACATCCGGAGGAAGCCAGCTGCAGATGTTTGCAGATGTGCACATTATCAGGGGATCGGGGGGGCACAGCAGCTTTAGTCATGTGGGAGAAATCAGCGCCACAGGAATTACATTAAAATGGAAATGGAGAGAGCTGTGAGGTGGCCCTGTTTGCACTCTGGAGCCTTAGTGGCATGAGACGAGTCGAACCAGAGGACCTGATGTGGCGTAGGATTCCCTCCGCTGTGTCTTCACGTTCTCCCCAGTCTGTATTTAACTCTTATTCACTGACGTTATCAGAAAAGGATTATGTCAGGAATCTGCCTTCCGTGGAACATCTTCATTTTAATTTCTTGCTTCCTCCTTCTTTGAGTGGGTTTACGAGCTGTGTTTGGAGATTAACATTTAGCTCCAGGACTTTTGGATTATTATCAACCACAGAGACACCAAACGATAAGCAGAACATAAACACATTTAGACTACAGATATGCCAGTTTGCACAGAACTGGTACTTGTACCGCTGCAATGTTCTCTCTAGTGTTGTCTCTAGTCCGGACTAAACAGGACGTCTGTTGCATTGAAGAGCAGTTTTTACAGCACGTTACGTTTCCTGTTGCTCTTTCATTTCATCCATATGAGTTTGAATAAAGTTCCTTCTTGTTTTTCTGTACAGATTCTCCTGATGGTACATCTTTGTCTCTTCCTATCGGCCTTTTTATTTCTTACGGTTGACTGAGAGTTAGGCTGACTCAGCATTTCCAACATGGCGGCTGCTGCTGCTGCTCCCCGGAGCTTCCTGCAGGAGCAGGTACCTGACGTCACACAGGCTTTGTCTGTTAATATTTACAGTCTATGATTAGTGCTAATGGCTATCTCTCTAATAGTTCTGTAGAGCTAAGCTTCCATTGTAGAAGTGAGATTATAACGATATCCAGTTTGGGCTGCGTTATGAATAAAAGCAGTAGTTATTTGAGTGGTGTTATTTTCAAGAGTTTGGCTCAATGCTGAAGAGCTAACTTGACAGCAACGAGTGGCATCCTGTTACTGGACTTTCTCCAACACTGGACACAGAGAGCACATGCACTAATGACATCCTGCTGCATATTTCAGCCTTGTCTGCCTGCAGGACACTGGCCACAGGCACATCCAGTCTGCTGCTACCCAGAACACCCTGAGCTGAATAACTCAATCTGCTCCTCAACTTACACTTTACACTGCAGGTTCCTGTTCTCGGACTACGTGGAGAAGGTCTCTTAGTATATTTAATTTAAGAAAAAGTCACTGTTTATGACATGTGGACAGGTTGATTCTGTCGCTCTGAATACAAGCTGCACTTCTGTCTTTAAATCTTTACTACATAATGATAAAACTTAAATCAGTACTTTGCAAATACTTTTTCTAGTTCTAACCTTTTTTGTCTGTTCGGATTAAAATCAATAGTTGGGTGCAGCTTAAATCACATAAAGTACAGTGTAGATCTTCATGGAGCGGCGCTGTGAAGCCTCGTGTTGTCGTCGTTATGGAAACATAATGTGGTGCGTGCTGTGTGTCAGAGTGGAGGGGCATCGAAAAGACAAAAAATACGACATCTCTCCGTCCTCTGCTCGCTTCTCTTGTAGTTCAGTAATGGATCCGAATGAATCCGAAATGAGGTACTTCAGCAAACCCTGCATGAGTTCATTAGGCCGCTGAGTGTGTGTGTGTGTGTGTGTGTGTGTGTGTGTGTCAGAGGAACCTGTGAAGACGAGCGAGAAAAAGGAAAAGGATCTGCATCAGCCTGTCATGACCTCTGACATCAGAACAGTCCAGTGAAAATAATTGAAAGAGAAGCCATGTTGGGAACCAGTGATTGGGCTCCATACTCCTAATTTATGCCCTAAAGGTATTTTAGCAGCCAGTCCGGTGAGGGATAAACGCCCTTTGTTAGCTCCGGATGGATATTCCAGGTCGAGGGCTTGGTGGACGATCAATCGGCGTGGTGTTTGGATGCTTGGATGTTTTGTCTTCAGTTTGACTTGTCTTCTCACGTTATGTCGCTCTTCTAGAAAGAAGCGTCAGGTAAGAATATCAAGCTCTTTGTTTCCTTCTCGTTCCGATTGGATGTCCAAAAAGACGTGCCAAACACCAATGCACGCCATTGGACGAATCTCCTGCTGAAGGAAATCCAACAGAATCTGCAGATTCATTTTCATGACAAATATCCTCAACAAACTTCCAGGAAACGACAACAAAAAAAAAACTGTGCTTATCCTCCACGTGTGCAGACTTATCAGGTGGTGGCGCACGACTTTTAATGTGAGCTAATATGGTAACTGGTGTTTTACCGGCGACCTCAGAGGGCAAATACCTCTCCAAACATCCTTCGCACATAAAGAGCCGTTTCAGGATGAGAGTCTCCCTCCTCATGGTCCACCTCTGCAGGGTTTCTCAGCCCCTTTCTGACAAAGGCTTCTTTGCATTAAAACTCATGACACCTGCAACTCTGATATGTTGTCTGCAGCGAGTTCCTCAGCAGTTATCTGTCCTCACAGATGCTGTTTCCCGTCTCCTCCAACACTCGGCTATCGTCCTCAGGTTGGACTCTGTGCTGCCCCAGGATGATGTCACATGACGAACCTTCGCCTTAACGGTATATACCTACATGAAGAAGTGTCTAACAGGCGAGTGATGTTCCCCCTGTCTTCCTTCCTTACTCGTAGAGATGGACCTTTCATCATGCTGAACATTAATGCACATTGTTGTGTTAAAACCAGCAGACTTTATAGATAAAACAGTAGTTTGACCTTGCAGGACCAACAACATGGCTGCCAGCATTAATGAAGAGTTTGTTCCCGAAAAGGCTCAGACCCTTCGCTCGTGTAGAACTGGTTCTGTTTGCTGCATCAGATTTCCAACAAACCATGACGACTGCAAAGTTTGTTCAAAGGCTGTTGCACTGCGTGACCTTCTCAAAAAGAGGCCCGCAGCCGAGTGGGAGAAAAGTGTCCACGTGTGAGATGCACCAGACCACTGCAGCCCACAGACGCGGTGATGTGACGCTGTTTGAAAGGATTCGTCTGTCGTCAGATACCGACACTCGAGGATCCACGTTTGTTCCTTTTCATGAATGCTAAAAACATGTTGATCACTGAATTAGAAATACTCACACACACGCACAGTCTGGACACAATCTATCTATATTTGACTTTTAATACTGGACCAGTAACAGCTTGTGAATGTTTGGTGCTCATTAGTCATGGAAGAGTGAGCACAGTGTGGACACACACACACACACACACACACACACACACTTTCTTCCATAAAGATCTATAAATAGCCTTGGCTGTTACCGTGTGGATGAGTCTGCGGTTATTAATATTCAGGGTCTCGCTGTAATTTCACCTCAAGTCCAAAGATAACATCTGAATCAACGCACACACGCAGGCTGGAGAGGCTGCGGTGTTAATATGTGAGGGTTTAAGATTTGTAAAACCGAGTCGAGTCGTCGTAAAGTCACAAGACTGTTTATCATGAAGGTGATTTTATTGAACACGAGTTGCTCTTCTACTGATTCCTCAATCGGATCCACGAGGAATCTGCATAAGATGGAAAGCCTGAGGCGGGGAGAGAAGCAGCAAAGACCCCAACAGAGCAGGACGTGACATGACGTTGATTAATTCACACGGCGTCAAAGGAGGAGGGCGGGCGAGGGTTGCAGATGCAGCTGGGAGAGGAAGTCGAGAGCAGGCTGAGATAAGGTGGCAGGAGTGCTGTTAGCCAATGAGGATGCTTTCAAGCAAATCAACTGATGAGAGCATGCATGAGATCCGTTTGTTCTCTAAACACTGACATGACTCCATACTCAAATAATGCCTTGCTCAATTTGTAACGAGGTGCTAACGAGTGCAATCCATGAACCTCAAATAACAAATAACCAGCAGCCCGAACCTCAGGCCAGCGAAGGAGGACTCAGCAAGATCAGTCCTCTCATTGGTTTATCGTTGAGGCTGCTAATCAGCCAAACACAGAAGAAGACATGAAAGTCATGAGATTAGTCATCGCAGCTCTTCTCTCCTGCTGACAGCTGAAAATGATTCCCAAACATGTCGCAATTATTTGTCATTTAAACCCTCGACGTTTGTTATCTGATCTCTCATGTTGTGTTTTTGCAGATCTTGTACAATATGGATGATCTGCATTATTTGTTGTGTTGTTAAGCATTGGTTTGGCCCGTTCTGTTTCCATGTGGATCTGTGTGTTTTTATTTACTGATTCGAGTGGAAGCGGTTGAATGTTTTCGCAGCACTTTGAGTTGAACACAAATGTCCCCAAGGTGACAAGAAAATGTCCCAGTGATGCTTATTTACACCGATACTCAGAAGCAGATAAACACACAAATGTGCAAATAGTTCCACACTGTACCATCTATGATCACACAGACACGGAACTGCTCTCCTCACGCACACACATCCTGGCCTTTCAATTACATTACACACTGGTGACTAATTGCCGGATGGTTTGTGTAATGACTTCTCTGAGAGAAAAAAATATTGTAATATTTCATGTAATGATTGACACACACACACACACACACCATGACTTTCATAGACATGCACAATGGAAAAGAAGCACTAGTAGATAGTCTTACAGTCTTACAGATACACAAACTATTGCAAACTAATATAACACACACACACACAAACACACAAACGCACACACTCCAACGCACACACTCCAACGCACACAGGAATCGAGCCATCACAGTTGGGCTGAAGGGCTTCAGGGACGGAGCCAGCCAGGCTGCTAATGTTATCGTCTTGGTTTATGGTTATTAAAATGCCTGGAATTGGCTGTAATGAAATAGTCGTGGATTAAAGTTTGGGGGGGTAATACAGGAAGGAAGCATGACCGCTCTTCCATAATGGAAAAAGGCCCAGAAGGCTCAGGAGATTATTGGTTTTTATTTGTAGTTCTAAATTAACGGCCGAGCAGCAGGGAGGGTTTTCACCACGAGCGTGTTTGTAGCCTGGGTAATTATAGTTAAAGGGTAAGTTACAGAGTCAATTGTTATGGACCAGTGGTGGGAAACAGGACTATTTGTTTGGTATGTTTTTGCCCTCAATAGGCTGGAAAAGTCATGTCGTACTTTTGTTGGCCAACCCGGTAGTATCTTCACCATGGGTTCGAACGATTCATTGGATTCATTGGATTTTGGATGATAACAGAAAATAATCTCTGTGTCAAACACACGTTTCTGATGCGTAGCTGTTTGGCTCAGCAGGATAATCTTTACAGATGAACACCATTTGAAATGTATTGCAAGGAGGATTAGTGAGAGAGTTCCAGGCGTGATGACGTTTACTGTCTCCATGACAACCACTGTAGTCTCATTTAGCCACTTGTTAGCAACCGCCGTTTTAAATTTTGCGTAAAAACTTCCAAATTCACAAGTGGGGGGGTCTTAGCTCACTTCCTGGTTTTAGGACTCATTTCGCTTTCATGGCGCTTTATAACCGTTTGTACATCTGTTCCTCTTTATTTCGTCCAAAGACTTGAATGTTAAAATATATCTGCAGCTCTGAGCCGTTCTAAAGGAGATATTTTGGTGTTCATGTGAAAGTCAGAGAGGGTAAATGTTCTTTCCTTTATCGTGGGTGTAATGCCAGAGATGCTTGCCAGGGTAATGGTTCGTTTTGGAAACTCTGAGGAAACAAAAAATTTAAAATATGGGAAAAACATGAAAGTGTTGGAACAACTTTTGGCATCTCATATTTTTCTGCAGAAAACAAAATAAGTCCTGACTCAGTCGGTGCCATGAGGGGAAAATAGCTCTGAAAAAGTATCACAGCTTTTATGAGATGCTGAGTTAATTGTTCAACCTTTAGGCTGTCTCTGTAGCCACTGTAAGGTCTCTAAAGCAGCAGAGCGCTCCTGTTTAATAGAACATCTTTGGTCTGACCGGCGGTTTCGATTTCAGACGTGTCTTCAGTTGTAATTAGTTTTAATAAATCACTGTGGTTTTTCACTATTTGTTGTGTTTTTGCTGTGCTTGTAATCTTGACAGCATTTGAAATGAGGGAAACCTCAGCGTTCTCTTTTGAGAATAAATAAAGGTTTGAATTGAATTTCCTTTTTTTTTCGTACAGCTGCTGGCTGAAAACGACTGAAAACCTTTTGTAAGCCCGAGGTTTACACTTCTCCTACTTCTCCTTTAAGGTTATCTGACATGAACTTCAAACTCCATGTAGAAAAATAAACCTTCATGGACAAACAACACGTTAGCTCTGTTACTGTTTGACCTTAACATGTTGTCTTTTTGCAGGTCTGAAAGGTGTGTTCATTTATTGAGTCTCTGGGATCAGCAGAGACTTCTCAACTATTCTCCTCCTGTTGTGTTTTATACTTGCTGGAACATTTATTTCCAATTCCAATAAAGTTGCTCAAAGTTTTTGCTCGGCACAAAAAGAGACGTTTTGGTTTTGTGGAAGAGGTGAAACGGCGGGGTCGGAGACGTCCCTGTTTGTCTCTGACTCACTCTTTCATAATGTTTGTGTCTGACTTCCTCTCAGGTTGTTCTGCTTTTTTCAACTCTGTTCAACTTTTAAGTTTACCCTGATTTGCATTGCATGAATACATGAGTGAGTCAGCACTCCTGCAGCGCGCGCACACACACACACACACACACACACATACACACACACACGTCAGGGAGCTGCAGGATCTCAGCCAGGCCTGTGAGTTAACTTCGATGAATAATTAAGACACTACCAGATTTTATTTTGGTCGTCTCTCAGGGGAAATCAGTGCTTTTGGACGACTCTCTCTTTCACACTGCGACTCAAGTCTCTTTTGTTTCTTTTGTTTTCCGTCCGGCACAGTTTGTCTCTCTCTTTGTCTGAAAGCAAAGCGAGCCACAGATCAGCTGGAGTTTAGTCCCAACTTTGAAACATTTGCTTTTAATCACAATGTCACTGTGTTTTCCCTTCAGCAATTTTTATAAATATGTTGACCTGTACTTCCTGGGACAGCTGGCTAGTTGGACCGTCATTGGACCCTTAGTTTTTGTGTCCCGCTCCATAAACAGCCGTCAGCCTTCTTTTGGCTGATTCGACATGTTAAAAACACATCAGTCGGCGTCGGTTTGAGGAATCACTCTGATTGGCTGTTCTGAGGTTTCTTTTATCTTCAGCTCTCGACACAGATTCAGGAAAGTCTGTTGAGCCCGCCGCTGTAGTTTCCATGCTTTCACCCTTTAGTACGGCGTTTCCTTATTTGTCAGCTCCGCCCCCTTCGTACCTGTAACACGAGCGGTCGGAGACAGAAAATGCTCTTCTCGTGTCCAATGTATGTGGGGCTTGGCAGTCGGCTGTAGTCTTTGCGATGTGTTCAAGTGCAACTTTTTTGGCCAGGACGAAAGGTGACATAAGGCGACGCCACAGGCGACGCTGGTTCTCTGAGGATTGCGACGCTCCCGTTGACCCCGTAACCTTTTATGCAGGACGGATATAAGATTCTCCACGTGTGTGCAGAGAACACGCAATCACCTTTTCCGCTATCCCTGCTTAAAATTCTGAAATAAGCCACATGTGGTTAATGTCTCATGGTGTTTGGTTTGATCATCAGCTGCAGCGTTGCATGTTTGCCAGAGGCCAGCATTTACGTGACATCTCACATCACACGGGCTCAAATCTAACCCTGCTGCCTCACATTTCTTTAAAGCTGAGCCAGTCGTTCTGATAACCCTGCCAGGTCTTCTATGTGTATGTAAATATGTCACCAACTGTTTACCGCCAGGCCAAGCTTTTCATATTAGCTCTGATATGCTACTCAGCCTTCTTTATAGCTGTGCCAACTGCTGGCGAGAACAGAGTCAGCGTGTCTGCGTCTGTGTAAATCTTATCACTGTCTGCCATAGGCACACACGCAGCATATTAGCATTGATGCTCCACAATAACAGCATTCATGGCTGCAGCCGTTTCCAAACACTGCAGATCAGAAGAGAGCAGAGGGAGCGTGACGGAGCCGAGGTAAGAGACAAGCAAACAAAGACAGACGAACAAGGAAATAGAAAATATTAGAAAACAGAGAGAGACACAGAAGGGGAGAAAAGGAACATGAGCGTGGTTCAACTGGAAACTGAAAATGTGTCAGATTAAATGGAAATATAACAAAAAAAGGAAATGAAAAGTGGCCTCAGGTCGAAAGCAGAGAGCTTTGGCCCAACCGCTGACACGAGAGGCCAAGTTTTCCCACTAACACTCAAAATAACAGCTTAGCTCCATCACTCTGTGCTCACCGCGAGCCAAACAGCAGCATCACTGCCAACAGACCACTCTGAATACAACACTGTTTATTCTCATAACAGGGCGAGGGAGGTGAAGATGACTATTTTCTCCCTCCTTCTCATCGCTGCGATTTAAAATCGCTCCTCATTGTCTTGATAGAGAGTTCGATGTTTTTGTCTCTGACCTTGGCTGTGTCGCTTTGCTCCGTTACTCACTTACCTTCAGTTTACAGGCTGCTATTACAATCACTGTGCTTCTATTTGTTTTTCACAGCATATATTCAGGGCCCCTTACCGGTTTATCTTCTATCCTTTTAATGCCTTGCTCTAACTAATCGCCCTTCAGGGAGAAATAAAGTAGAAGTTGAGTTTTTCATGGAAAGGTAGCGCTAGCTGAAAACAGGTGTGTGACGCCTGAGTGTCTCTGTTTGAAGTTAAAGGCTGAGGAAAAACCACGGTGGAGCCCAACATAAAGCCATTTTTAACTTCTATACTTGTGTTGTCGGAGGTGAGGTAGATTTTGCATAAAAGTTTTGCTTTTCACCAAACACGTCGGGCTAAATGCTTCCTGCCGTTTACAGTCATTTTGCTAAGCTAAGCTAACCTTAAGGTTGCGATATTTTGCTACATAGTTCGACGCAACGAAAACCACAACAATCATGAAGCTTGTATCTTCAGGAGGAGGCGGAGTCTACGATCTATTCTGCAGCCAGTCAGTACGAGCAGCTCTGGACATTTAGGCTTCACTCCCATGCAGCTGCTGCACTGTCCATCTTAATATACAGACTATGATCGTTTATTTTACCTGTTGGCCTCATCCCTGAACTCCTTCTGAATGCAAAACTTTGTGCAGACTTTTCCAGGCCCGACTCCACTCACCACACTCCTCTTCATTCGTCCCCTCCTCTCCCCACTAACACCACCTACAGGGGGGGGGATTTACAGGGCATCCCAGGAGGTTGCTGATCCACATCTGTCTGCCTCACATAAATGAGACCCAGTTCTCCTCTGAGCTCCTCAGTCTGTCCCCAAAGTTGAGCTAAGACAACTCATCTCCGCTGCTTTAGTAATCTGATTCTGTCATTACACCGCACCTCGTTTTAATTTATACAGCCAAGTCCGACTGCAGGAAGCCACACAGTGCCCAGCTGGGACTGCAGGTGGTGTGTTGCTAATGGCAAAATCTGGTCCAGGAAGCTGTACCTTACAGAACTGCATACTGACGGTAAAGTTAGCAGCATCCCACCTGTGCATCACATCCACACTCATTATTCATACAGTCACTCCTCTTTGTAGAGACATTTGAATAATAGATCCAACATGTTGTCCGGCACTGATGCTGACGGCTCCGAGGTGAGGGGTTTGTAGGAGCAGAGTGATCCCAGTTAGAGGGGGCAGACAACAAAGACCGGAGCTCTGGGACCCATGGGTGTCACAGTGGAGATGAAACAGACAGCAGCACTGGCACTGCAGGAGCTGGGAATAAATGAATACAGAGAGAGGACGGGAGAGACAGATGAAAGGGAGGGAGAGAGGGACGGAGGGGCTTCAGACATGTATTGACAGACGAGTCCCTCTTGAATCTCCATTAACTGGATTTTCACACAGCAGATAGTGAGATAGTTTTCTGGTCTTTCACAACACCTACAGTTTGAACTTCTTCAGAAAAACACTCAAAAGACAAGCAGAGACCGCTGCAGGTCAGATTTTCTGTTATTACCAATAAAACCCAGCACACCAAGGCTGGTTCATAAACCTGCAGACGCCGACTGAAGAACAATCCTGTCCTGCGTTATTAACTTTTACTTCAAAGTAGCGCTCTCTTTGTAAAGTCCAGGTGCACCTTCTCCAAGCGTTATGTAACGCTCCCAAGTTAGTTTATATATAACTCTCCATCCTGTCGCTGCCATGGAAACCTGTCAGTCATGACGGAGTCGTTCGATTATTATTTTTACTGGCTCCAGAGAACCAAAATACAGATCTGCACCGGTTTTTGAGAACTGTAATCCACAAACCAGCCGCTGAAGTCTTCAGATTTGATCCAAGCTGGGGTCCAAGTCCGCTCCAAAGAGCAGAGATTTATTTGATTATTTACCCTTTATTTAGTCAGGTTCATCCCATTCAGATCACAGAACTCTTTCTGTCCAGGGTGACTTGGTGAAGAAGAGCAGAAACACAAAGTTGGTATGGTGACCTTTAGCTCTGTTCATAAAAGCTCTGAATACGTTTTATTTGTTTACACCGTGCTCTAAGACCCGCACAGTGCCAGACCCCCCCAGCCTGATCTGAACTGGGAATTGTACCCTCCAAAAATACGGGTCAGATAAGTTTCTCCTTTTACATTGTTGATGAAGAAACTAAGAATCCTTCTTGTTCTTGGTTTTAATTGGTCAGTGAGAGACAAGTGACCTTTGACCTTTGTTAAACTATTTTTAGAGCTTTGAGCTCGGTGGTTCGTGCACTTGGGACGCTGAGGTGCTGGATGGTGAGGGCCTTTATTCTTATATGACCCTGAACCCGCCGCCTAAA
This sequence comes from Symphodus melops, assembly GCF_947650265.1. Lineage (NCBI taxonomy): Eukaryota > Metazoa > Chordata > Actinopteri > Labriformes > Labridae > Symphodus > Symphodus melops. The sequence continues at coordinate 1,266,864 of NC_136700.1, forward strand.
GCAAGAGCAGCTGAAATATGTAATCAGTAATGTCAAGCCTGCTGTTAATATTCCTTCAAGGCCAAGTCGACGTCCTCTGTAACGACAGGTTGAATTCTTAATAACTGCACTTGACACACTGTGGCGACGGCATTAAATCACAGAGGCAGAAACAGCAGATTAACACTCGTTTCTAATGTTTGTATCCACACACAGACTGAAGGAGATTCATGTGGAGCACGCCAAGGTCGCAGCAGCTGAGGTGTAAATGCAGCCAATCACACTCTGACAAAGACCTTTCTCTGATAACACACTGAATAATTTACACTGAGACTGGAGGGGGAAGAGTGTGTGTGTGTGTGTGTGTGTGTGTGTACCTGTGTCCGTCAGTGGGGGAGCAGGTGTGAGTGCTCGCAGTGACTTCATGATTCATGTAGTGCATTCTGACCTGCACAGACAGAGCCAACATGGAGGAGCGTTTCAGTCCGCGTCTCGTCCCAGCTGGAGGCAATGCCCGACACTTCCTGCGTGGACTCTTAACCACTTCAACATCTGTTCTCCAGTTCGCTCCTGCTGGGTGTCTGCTCCTCACACACTCTGTGCACCTGGATCTATGATCTCACGTCAGACACACAGGACTCAGATCTGCAATCACCGTTGGACCGCAGTTACACACGAGCTGATCAAATCGATCAGACTTTAAGATGAATACTGATGTGAAGTTTACATTTTACACACCAAACAGATGCTCTTTATCTTTGCATGGAAACATATATTTGCTGTAATCAGGTTCTATAACTTAAAGTTTATCGTATTGTATTTTTATTCAATCAAAATATAAAAAATATTAAAAAAAAGAAGAAGAAATCTGCAGTCGCACAAGCTCTCTGAATTCACCTCTCGTCCTCATGCAGGACGCTGCAGGCGACTTGCTGCTCACGCTGAAGTGTCCTTGAGCAAGACACCAAACCTCCTGAGACGTGAAAAGAGAGAGAGAGAGAGAGAGAGAGAGAGGCAGCAGGAGACGACGTGGATGGAGACGATAAAAGACAGACGAGTCGTCGGCTGAAAAGTGTCGAACATTTTGTCACAACAGTTTGTGTGTGAGTGTTTGTGTTTCCAGCCCATGGCAAGGGTACTGCTCAAACTGAGTATTCATCCTGCGTGTGTGTGTGTGTGTGTGTGTGTGTGTGTGCCTCTGGAAGTGGAACACACTCACACACTTGTTAGTGTTTAACAGAGCGCTCTGTTTTAGTGTTTAGTCTTTTAATAAGGGAGGTTTTTAACAGGTTGGTTTTTTTAATCTCCAAGCTCGAAGTCGTGATAAACTCGACAATGATCCAAAGTTCTTTCTCGAGCTACAAATCATCCCAAGTTTGGACAACTTCAACAACTTGACACAAATAGATTTTGTAAAAGTCTTTATGAACCAGCAGTGATTGATCTATAAAATACATACTCCCTTTTTTACGACCCAAATGATCAAACAGGACTTAAAAACTTAAAGCTTTCCAGACTTCTGTGTCACACAGAGAGGCTTCACTTGGTTGTTCAAAGTCGTATTTTCCCAACGTGTGCTTCATATTTATTTATTGCACATTTCATAAAATGTCCCTCGAGCAGGAGTGCATGAAATCATCTTTATGTTACGAGCTTTTAGTTTAGGACATGCTTAAAAACTTTTACAGTTTTCAGAAACTCTTTGTTTAATTTCTTTGCTCAGTGAGAAAAGTTTTTCGTGGGCTCCTGATATTTGAGAGGAGTCTCTAACATTCAGTCAGGTGAGAGTCCTGCGGGCTCCTCGCAGGGCTGGACCGAGCTGCTCTGCTCATCCAGCGCCTAAAAAAACAAAAAGAAGTTCATCCCCAGGTGTTGTCTGCAGACTGCTGAAACCTTTGAGTCAGAGCGGATTATTACACCTGTGTTTCTGCCTTCTGAGTGGCGTGAGGTTTGGTTTTGGCAGCGAGTGTCTCAGCGTAAAAAGGATGCTTTCACAGCCCATAAATATGGCAATAAATCAGACACGCTCTGCTGCAGTGCACGCAAGGGTCTGAAATTTCAATTTATTAGCTTTACAAATCAGGTCAGTGCTCAGTTCAGGTGAGAGCTGAAACTCAGCGAGCAGAACGCTGCAGGTTCTGCTCGCTGAGACGGCGTGTGTTTAAAACGAATTTCATCCCACGCTAGAATTTCCCTTTTGATTTAAGTGTAATTCACAATCTCACGCTGACAAAACTCCTGTCAGGAGACGCTCCGCTCTGATTTTCTTTGTCTGCCTCCCGGACCATGAAAGGAGACCGTCAGACTGTCTGAATCATGAAGTGATCTTTTGAAACATTTCTTCAGTTTCACTCTATTAGCCTCCATGGTTTATAAACTCCATTCCCATGATTTGCCTAATATTTAAACGCCACATGTGGAAACCTAAAAGCACCTCTTCTTTGGCTTTTCAGTTATTTTGAAAGTTTAATATTTGAGGCTCCAGGGATTCTCTTCCATAACAACTTAATAAAATCATCCTCTTATTTAGCCAGGGGTAGAGTTTCACTGAAATTAAAAAAATCTCTCTCAGCGCACCACTTTTTTTCATTCTGCTGTTGAAAGCTGGCAGAAGCACAGATTTAGCAGCTCAGAATGAAAGAACTCATGGAGCGTTTTCATTTTGATTTTCAGACGGAGGGTCACCGCTGAGACGTGAGGGGCAACGTCGTCTCTGGTCACGGCGAACACACTCGTCCTGTTCGGGGCTGCAAAAGCTAAAAGTTCCATCAAAATCTGGTAATATGACTGAACCTTGAGCTATTGGCCGGCTTCGTCACCACCATCAACAAACCAGCACTATACACCACTACGCAGTGGGGCTTTAAGGAAGTGACCATATTTAAACAACAACTCACAGACATGGCTCGCTTCGAACACTTTGCATGTTTTACCAAAGAAATAAAATCTCATGTAGCTTCAGTCCTGGTTGGACACTGAAACTGGTGTTTCTCTTTTTAATGTATCGTGTCAAACTGGACCGCCGACACCCTGAAACACACCCTGAAGTGGTCGGGATGAAACTCTCCTCGCTCTCCAGTAGACCCAGCTGTCGAGGTGGGAAAGGTTTCTGTGTGTAACGTTGATTAGATTCTGCTTCAGAGAGACGATAAAAAAAAGGACTCATTGTGCAAAGACCTCAAGAGTTTCTTTGTTTTTCTGTTTTGTCGTTTTCTGCACTCTTATGCAGATCTGCCTGCAGAGTGAGCAGGTGGGAATTCAGCTTCTGTTCCTCTCAGGACGAATGAATGATTTGCATTTGCTCCCAAAGTCATAAAAAAAAAACACAATAAATACTTTTATCAGAAAAATCCCCTCACAGCTCCCTGGATGACTTCTGTCAAACCTTGGAGACCTTGAAAATCGACGTGAGCGAACACAAAGGAAACTTGTCTCGTAGATAAAATGGCCTTTTATTAAACCAAACAACAACTGTGAGCTTGACTGACCTTAAGCTCATTTCAAAGACGTTCAATTGTCTTGGAGTGCTGTCAGGAAGCGCTGCAGGTGGAAGTAACTGAGCGATAAGAGCTCCACTTCACACATCTACAAACACGGCAGATAAAGGACGAAAACCTGCCTGTTGTTTTTTCTTGAAATGAGTTTCAACCCGGGAGGAGAACCGGAGGCCGAAATGTGGCGAGAAAAAAAAAAGGAAGATCGAGAGTTGAGTTTGTGTTGAAATCAAAGAACAGAAGCCATGAAACGACACGGGAAAGGAAGAAGGAGAAACGACCTTTCAGGACGGTGCAGAGAAGAGAGCGTGTGTTATATAATGAGCTGCATTTGAATATCAAAGCATCAGCACGCTCTCTGGTTCAATGCTTTCTTATAAATACGCGCTGAGAGCGAGGAGAAATGTTTACTGTTTGAAATATTCTCGGAGGATTCCTGAAACACCAATAAAACCACATCATGCGTCTCAGTGAGAACCGCAAATCCCCAGAGGTGATTTATGTGTGTGTGTGTGTGTGTGTGTGTGTGTGTGTTTCTCAACACAATTATTAATTTCACACTGTGAATCCTCTTTAATCTCTCTGAATAATTAACTGGATTTTCAGCTTAAATCAAAAAATGTGAGCGCTGCAGAGCTTCATGACTTTAAACGTGTTTTTAAGGATCATTTTGCTGCTTCAAGTCAAAGATAAAAAAAAATAAATAAAAAAAACAGCAGCACATGAGGAACGTTTGTTTCGCTGGAAGAATCAAAACAATGTTGTTTATACTGAGGAACGTTTTAAAGAGCGAGAGCAGCGGAGTCATCTCAGAGCAGCACGCTCCGAGACAAGACCGAGACATGTAGGATCAAGATATCTAGAGATCATGACCGAGTCAAGACCAAGACCAAGACCAAGACTAACTGTCCCTGAAGAATCCACATCCTGTGCAGCAGGCGTGTCACTCACCTGAAGGTTGCAGCTTTGATCAGGGGAAACAAACCAAATTCTGAATGAATTAAAGTGATTGACTTTTTTTATTTATTGATTTTTTTTGTTGAGTTTTCCTTTTAATCACAATGACACCAACCAGTGTCGGTCTTGGGTGATAATCATTTAAAATCTTCAGGAGGTGGCCTTCAGACCAAGACTGATTTCTAAACCTGACAGCGTTATCCCTCCGTCTCTGAACATTTTCACAGAGACAAACTTTTGTTTTGGCGGGTTGATGGATTATGTTTCTGTAATTGTACCTTTTAGATTTAGTCGTGCACGTTCTGTTCGGCGGCACATTTCCCTCTGTACGCCCGCTTCACACCGACGTCTCGTGATTGTGGTGAAACTGTCCAGCGTGTCACTTGTTTTCTCTTCTGCCTGTTTTTTTATTTTTTATTGAGCTTTGATTGTGTTGAGAGGTTCCAGCTCATCAAAGGACAGATTTCCATAAGCTGCCAAGAACAAACGTGTTTTCAGTGGTCTGCACAGGGAAGTGGAGATTTGAGCTGGAGTCTAATGTGGGAGTTTCCCTAGAGAAATAAATGTGTGTGTGTGTGTGTGTGTGTGTGTGTGTGTGTGTGTGTGTGTATACGGCTGCATGTTTACATATAAGGCAGACTGTGTGCATTCAACTGTGTATGTACGAATGCAGAACGTGTGTACAGAAACTATGGGATACTCCCTGGTGGCATGGTGTGTGTGTGTGTGTGTGTGTGTGTGTGTGTGTGTGTGTGTGTGTGTGTGTGTGTGAAATAAAAGTTCAGTTGCAGTATCGAGTATAAAAATTCCCCGGTGTGGTTTGATTTGAGTGTGTGCATAAAATGGTGTGTGTGTGTGTGTGTGTGTGTGTGTGTGTGTGTCAGATCTCTGCCTTTCATCATCTTTATCTGTCACACGTGTGAGTGTCGGACTTTCTGCTCACACGGCGTGCACGAACATGTAAATGTGTCCTCGTGCGTCTTCACGTGTCTCTGGTGGGTTTCAGCCAGCAGCACTTTGATGGAATTAGGACACAGGAATGTAGTGGAAGTCTGTTTTTAACCACACGTCCCATCTCGCCCGTCCAGCACACTTTTCATAACGCCAGCTCCAAGCTTTGTATGTCAACATGCATCATTTACAAGAATCTCTCACAGTACATATAGATTGATTTTTTTTTTGGTCATTAATAATGGTTTCCACTTTATGAAAGGGATGAATAGAGTCTTGTAAAAGTCTCTGCAGGATTATTGTTTGCACCACAGTCGATACCTCTCCACAGTGTGTTAACACACACACGGCCTGATTTAAAGGGATGTGCACGTTTTGTGCCTGCTCAGTTCTAATTAATAGACGTTGCGCAATTCACAAACAACACACAAAGGGTTAAATTGACCTCAGCTAAAAGGAGAGACTCTGAATGAGAGCTGGAGGAGGTCCCCCCCCCCCTGACGTGGAGAGGAGACGCTTCCGAGGCGATGATGGAGGAGCGGCGTGTCACCATGACTGAGCCTTAGATGAAGGTGGGACTGATGGATTGAGGTGCAGATGGAGGGATGCCGCCTGTCCCAGCAGGTATGAGAGGCGCCCTGCTGCGTGTGTTTGTGCACCATTTCATCATTTGTTTATCTGCCATTTGTTTGTTCAGTCTTGTTGTCTTTCATTTCCTCTTGTACAGAGAGGCTTTGATGGGAAAACAGCACATCTGCTCGAAGCAGAGCCCCCTCTCTGCCGCCCCCCCCCGACTCTTCATCCATCTTTCACTACATTTCTCCGTGCAACTTTTCCCCTCTTTTCCCCTCCCTCCTTCTCTTGCCCTGATTTGTTTTTTTGCAGCTATATGGAGAATAGATGAGTAAATCAATGAAGGTTAAGATGGTTGTTCGTGGATGGATTATTCATATTTTAATGTTTTGGTTTTTTTAACATCTAATGCAGAGAGAGCAGAATGAAGCTGCTGAAGAAGAGATGCATGAAGAGATTCTGTTTCTTCAAAGCTTCCAGGGATCCAGAATCGTGAAGAAGCCATGATTGCACAACAGCAACGTGGCAAGACGTGAGAAAAGGACACACTGATGTGCACATTTCTGTCTCCTACCTGTGGCTTGGATTAGACATGAGAGCTACGGAAGAGGAGGGGGGGGGGGGGGGGGGGGGAGCACAAATCTGCAGCAGCTCTCATATTTAACAGCTGATATCACCAGTTCTAACATGTTTGTGAAACAGCTTCAAAGTTTTATGAAACTACTCCAAAGATTTCCTTCCATGTTTTTCCAGCATGGCCACACACACACACACACACCACATCAGCTGGCTCTCTCAGGACCGGCTTGTTGACCGGCTTTGATGAATTATTGATAGGTATTGTGAGTTGGGGACGGTGGTAACCATAGCAGCAGGAGTTCATCTCCTCTCTGCCACTTTACAGTAAGGCTCAGACTGCAGCGGCACAGCAGCAGGACGTCCACACACACACACACACACAAACACAGCGGTGTGTGGGAGGCAGGCTGAGAGGATTATTCTGATAGCCTCAGCCTAATTTCCTCACCTTCACGTCTGCCTTCCTTAAGCCTTAGCTTCTCCTTCACTTTCTTTCATGCTTTTTCTTTTTATGATTTTTTTTTTTACTCCAGATTTTCAGCAGAATCGGAGCGGAGGTTTATTGGAACGACTCTGTTTACTGTGCACCACCGAGATTCACGAGGCGTAATGCCAGTTGTCTTCTTCAGACTGACCCTTACCATCTGGAGGTCCATGCATCTAAAACACTTGGAAGTAAATCAGAGTTTGAATTTGAATTTTTAGCACAGATTTTTTATTTTTTTTTGCATCTAAATTAAAAAAAAAGCCATTTAATTTTTAGCACTGAATTTTTTTTTTATAGCTATGATAAAATTTTTTCAACGTTCAGTAGCAGCAGCTCAGTCTGCCTTTCAGAGGGTCGCCAGTCAAAGTCATGTTACGACCCAAAGAATTACTCTTGGTGTCATTCTGTTCTGTGTTTTCTATCCTCCGTGTTCTGTTTTGTTTCCTAGAGTGATTGTTTCCTTGTATCCTTGTGTCCTTCTATAAGTTTGTTTCCTGGTTTATGTGTGTGAATGATTCCTGGTGTTTAGTCTTCAGTGTTGCTAAAGTCTTCTCCCCGTGCTTCTGTGTTTTCATCCTTTAGTTCCTCGTGTTTCTTCAGCATGTTCTCAGTGTTGTCTGCTTTCCTGCCTCTCTGTGTTTCCCTCCTGTCTTGATGACCCTGATTGTCCTCACCTGTCTCATTAGTCTCACCTGCGTCTGATCACCCCATGTCTATTTAGTCTCTGTGTTCGTTCCCTCATGTTGTCGGTTCATTGCAGTTTGTCTTTGGTCTTTTGTAGTGGTATGCGGTTCATCTCCCTGCTCCCTGTGTTTCTCCTTTTGGATTTTGTTATTGAAGTAAGTTTTGGTTTTTTTCCTTTTGTTTAATGAACCTTTTTGTTTTCTGCACTTTGGTCCCCCTCCCTGTTTTCTGCCTCGCAAACGTAACGCTTGGTCTGGTTGGTGCAGAGGTGTCTCTGACATCTCACCTTTAGTGCACGTCGATAGGTGTGTGTGTGTGTGTGTGTGTGTGTGCGTGCGTGTGTGTGTGTTTGTGTGTCAGTCGTCTCTCAAAAGCCTGAAGCATAATCTGATGTACCAACAGCTTTATTTCAGTTTTTGTCTTTTCCTTCCAATCAGGAAGCGATGAGGCTGAACTCAGCGGTCTCACAGACAACAGGAGGAGATTTTAATCTGTTGTTTTTAAGATGTAAATAATGCAAAGCTACGAAAAAAACCAAACTTGATCTGAGGTAAAATGTGGCCACCTCTTCTATTTATTCCTGTTTTCCTTAAAAGAACACAAAGTTGAATTTAACCTTGAAGCACATGTTGTGCATTTCAAACAATGAAAACATCGATAGCGACACAAGGACGAATCACACGCTCTGTTTTCTCTCAGTGGGAAAGTTAAAGGCTACCTGCAGATTTTATTATTCATAAACAGTCGTCAGACTCTTGAGCACATTTTCCAAAAAGTGTAATTGTGCATTCGTGTGTCACCTTATTTCACTCTGCTCCTCTTTTCATATGTTATTCCTCCTCCTCCTCAGGCTGATCCCCTCGTCCTCCTCACCTCTCTCACATGCCTCCCTCTCTTTGTCTCCCCCCCCCCCCTCACATTAGCTCCTTCACTTTCTTCTCCTCCTTATCTCCATTGTCCTCTCCTTCCTTCTCCCCTGCTCTCGGGGTAGGAGATAAACCCACCGAGCGATAATCTGAAGCTAAATAGACAGCTGATCCCTTTAAAAGCCAAGCTGCGGAGGGGAGGAGAGTGTTTACATGGCCTCCAGCAAATGTGCTGCACTACTGGGAAATTAATTAGCCGGCCCAGCTCTCAGAAGCTTCTTCAATCTCCCCGTTTTTCTTCCCTCTCTCGCTCTCGCCGCTATGCAAGTTGTGTTTTTCTTTGTTGGTTTCAAGCCAAGAGATTTTTTTTTTTTTTTTTTTTTTTTTTTTTTGGGGGGGGGGGATTACGATGTGGCCAATTGGTAAAAATAGACGGGAACTGGCAAATTCCAAAGCTGAGAAAAGGTTTTTGACGCCCTTGAAGTGGCGTTTTTTTTTCGTCATCAAAAGAAATAATGCGCTGAACGGTGCTGTGTGTTTGAAATGGAACCACAGGCTTGGCACCGTCTGCTCATTTTGTTCCACCAACACTTGAAATATGACTTCAGGGGTAAGGAAAAGTTCTGGAAAGTTTAAAAGAGTTGTTAAGAAGCAGCTTCAGACGAGGAACACTTTGAAAAGTGGCTTTTACCTGACAGGAACAAATAAAAACATGTCTCAGAAGACTCCTCTTCTCTTCTTACAGATGTTTTTTACAGATGTGGAGGAAGCTCATTTGTTCGCTTTAATGTCAGAAAGCTAACTCTCATTACGACCATTACCGGAGGAGAAGGGAAAAGAAAAACAACATGTTGTTTTGTTGTTCTGAGGATGATTTGTTGCCCTTTCGTTCCCTGTTTTTTTTTTTTTTTTTTTTTTTTTTTGGAAGTTTCACAGATGCTTTCTACACTCTTTGCTTTCCTTTTTTCAGTTCACAACAGTCACAGCCCAGGTGGGCTAGCATGCCATGCTAACGTGCTAAACAACAGTGCAGGACAGCAGGGAGTCAACAGTGACATAAGCTTACAGTCGGGCGGAGCAGCGGGGTAAAACGGGCGACGCAGCGAGGAGAGGAGGAGGACGAGGTCAAACGGAGGGTGAATTTAAAAAACATGACACTCCAGCTGTTTCACAACGCTGCGTCCACCTCGCTCAGCTGTCCTTCACTCTGTTCCTGCTCAGCGACACACTCACTGCTTGATTGTTGGGAGGTACAGGGGACGCGACCTGACCGCTAGGCCATCTGCGCCCCTATCAGAGGATTTTTGCGTCATCACTCCTGCATCCAAAGCTGTTTATTCTGGACCTATTAAAAAGCTTTTTCAAATTCATCCCAAACGCATGAACGGCCTTCTATCTTGTGATTGGTTCAAGACGGTTTAGATTGGACATACGTCACATCGCAGCAGTTCCTCACAGACACTTTGAAAGACTTTGAATCTTAAAAGATACAAGCTGCACGCATACACACACACACACACACGCACACACCAGGTCTCTGAACTCCAGAGGAGTTGTTAAGGATAGGAAGCTGAAAGCTCTCGTCTGAGATGGACAGCTGGCTGGAAGGACAAAGCAACCTTTCCGTTCGGCAGCCTCCAGACAATTTGAGCCAAACAAATCACATTAAGACTTCACAGCTGCGTCCGGCGCGGCGCTGACAGGAAACTTATGAAAAACAGTCTGTGCTCGGAGGCCACGAGGAGCGAAGTGAAACAAAAATCTACTGTGAATCATTTTCCTGTAAAGAGCGGGCAGCAGAGACGACATCATTCTCCTGATCGGGCCAAAAAAAAAGCTTTCGAACCAGTCGAGGGATGATATTGGCAATAATGATGATATTCTGGATTATTATTAGTATCATTGTTATGACAAGTTAAACCTTTTATTTTAAATTTATTTGGTATTTCTTTTCCTCTTTCTTACCCTGCTGATTTTTCATGCGACCTCCACAGAACCACCTGCCTCCCACAGCTTCCCCTCTTTCCCTCCACCGCTTTTAAAGGTCAAAACTGCTTTTCAAAATATTTACACACGTGTAAAGGGAAGAAGACATTTTACTTGTTTGTTCAGTTGATGCATTGATCACCCTTCATTCTTCCCTCGGGCTCAAAGTTGAGCAGAACTTAAAGTTGGCGTGTCGTCGGCGTAGCTACGGCGTCGACATGATGCGGACGCATAAACTCAAGTTTCCTTCATAAAACTGATCTTCAGAAGACGCTCTGGATGTTTCTGTTTTTTTTAAATGTAACTGGAAAAGGCAAAGTCATGAAACAGCTGAGGACGTCTTCAAGGAACAAATTCATGTTGACATTTCAGTTTCTTACTGACCTTAATTTGACACCTTTCCAGTGAAGTGTGTGTGTCACACTAAACTTTATTAATTCTCTCTCTCTCTCTCTCTCTTTATCTCGTGTGTTTTGCATTATGATCCATTGATTTCCCCGTGTCACATTTTCCTCCCACACTTGTTGTATTTAGGTGTTAAACAGAGTTATTAGTCATGTCAGCAGGATCTAAATCCAGCCTGAGATTACACTGGAGGCTCAGGCTTGTTATTGTCAAATGTTCTATTTATAGTGTGTGTGTGTGTGTGTGTGTGTGTGTGTGAGAGAGAGAGAGAGAGAGAGAGGACATCCATACATTTTATAGTATTCTGTTTTCCTGTGAGAACGAGTAAAGTGTTGTGATTTCTCTCTTCAGCTGTCCTAAAAAAAAAAGACTTGATGATGCTCGTTGTGAGCTTGAGACAAACGTAACGGAGCTGCTGTTGTTTCTGCAGGAAGTTAGAAGTCATAAGTGGAGAGTAAAGAACACATGCAGAACCTTCGGATGACGGGGAGAGAGATGAATTATTCTGCAGGAAAGTTGGAGAAGTTTCCGTGGATGTTCCACACTTTCTTCAAACTGGGTCACCTTTGAATCCACTCCAACTGTTTTGCATTCAAACTGATCACAGGCTGCTGTTTCCCCATTAAGAAGAGAACAACAACGCTATCTGAGGCCTGGAGCTTTTTGTTCAAACTTCAGAACAGGTTTCTTTTTTGAGGAGTGGCCCTTTAACACATTAGCATTCAGAGGGAATAAAGCAGACGTCGCCTGAAATGAAAGGCGCCCAAAAACTTCAGACCCGGAGACAAAGGAGGAAAACTCCTGGCTAAATGTCACCGAGGGGGGGGGGGGGGGCCTCATTAGGAGCCTCTAAATATCCTCCTCCATTATCATCAGAAGCCCTCATTAGCGCATAATCTGCCCAATCATTCAGTCCTGATTTGTCTGATCATTAAACGGGCGGCCGGCCTCTTTGCATGTCAGACTTTGTTTGGAGGGGGGAACAGAGGTGCGGGGGGTTCGGGCTCCCGCTGCCATAAAGTGACGTCCTGGAGCTTTGTCTTCTACATTTGAACACTTTTGATTTGAGTGTTCAGAGCACATGTGTTTTAACTCGGCTCTTCAGAGGAGGAGAACTGAAAATCAGGCACCGAGGATCGACTCGTGACTCTTGTCCTAAGCTTGAGAGAAATGTCAGGGAAACGGGAGATTGTGTTAAATATTATTCCAAATCAGTGCGGAGTTACGAGCATAAAAGACTGAAACTTTACGGAGGGAAGTGTGACGTCCTCGTCTGCTTTTAGGCCAGTTTCTCTTCATGTCGCTGTGACTAATATTTATTTCATAAGTCACTGTGGGTTTTTTTCACGAGCTCAGATTAGCTGCTGTGCTGCTCAGGAGAGCGAAGGTGGTTTCATGGCTGTTAAACATTTGAAGGATTTCACCTGCTGCTGTTCTCCACAGAGTCTTACAACAGTGGGATGAGCTTAGAGCAGCTGATTTGCATTTTACATTCGAGGTATTAGATGTGTTATTTTTATCTGCAGCAACATAAAGTGGGTTCAAGAGTGCAGTCATTAGTGTCTTACACGCAAGAGAGAGGAGAAACAAGTGTAGAAGATGTAAAATGGATTGAAGACAAACACTTTAAATCCCAGTTTCCACCGAGCGGTCTGGCTCGGTTCGTCTCGGTACGGCGCTCATTTTGTAGCGTTTCCACAGACTGATCCCGGGAAAGATTTCCAAATAACCGATCTGTACCATCCCACTTTTTGGGACCCTTCCGTTGGGGTGCCAAGAATGTCGAGCCGACCCGAAAAGATGGAGCGAAACACTGCAGTCCGCTGATTGGCCGAACAAATCGTCACTTTATTCCTGTGTGAGTAGATGAACTGCTGGATGTCTTTCATTCTTGGTTTTGTTTGTTGAATTTATTTGATAGCGGTTAGCTGTTAGCTGCTATCGCGTGATGCTATTACGTAGCAGCTATCGGCATCAAATGGGGCACGGGTGGCTGTGGAAACACAAACGGGATCAGGCTTAATCGAACCAAACGGTACTGATCCGTACGGGTCTGCTGTGTGGAAACGGGTCTTAAGCGATGTTTGCAGTAGAAGAGGAAGTGAAGAGGCTTGTTCCTCAGACAGTGATTCTGCTGTTTGAGCTCACAGTTGAGGAAAAGTGGAGCAGGTAAAAGACGCAGAGGATGGACTTGTCTCATCACTGGGGGGGGGGGGGGGGGGGTTGTAGACAGATCAGAGAGTTAGAGGAACATGGAGGAGACTATCTTAGATAATATGTGACCTTAAAGGTGGTGATGGCAGAAACAGCTTCCTGCTGCTGCCGAACAACAAAAACTGTTTACGACAGAAACATAAATGCAGTTTTAATTCGCTCTTCACTGCATATTAAAACACTAAACACAAACTCTGACATCATCTGCATATCCTTCACTTGTAATTTAGAGTGTGTTTCTGCTTTAAAAGGCCGACTGTGATGATGAATATTTCATCATTATCACCACACTGTTTATTTCCTGAGTAGCTTTAGAGGGCGGGACCCATAACTCTATATGATCACCATCGACACAAATTAGCATTTAGTGTTTCACCCATTAAGCATTTAGTGTTTATGATCTTTGCCAGGGAGCGTGAGCTTTAAATATCCCACTGCAGCTGCAGATCTAAATAATGTTTATTTCATTAGTTGATGTTAAAACTTTTCCTCTCGCTGCACAATCCCAGAGTTCAATCTGCAATTACAGAGTCAGCACACTGAGATCAGTCGTTGACAGAAACAGAGCGACAGCAGAAGATCAGGGATGACAATGGTGGACCCAAAGAGGTTCATCCTCTGTCTCTGTCTGATGTGCACGGCCTCAGAATCAGCACCAGGTGTTCCTCTCTTTGTGCAGTTCACCTGTTTATATCTTGCACAGGGCGGCAGTGTGTAAGCTGCTGCTCCGTGCCCACAGGACGCTGGGATTCAGTTTGAAATAAATGAGAAGAAAAAGGTTTCAGGTAGCCTTCAGAGCCGAGTGAATTCTGCAGAAATGCCCCGGGGGGGGAATGTGTGCAGATAACAGATTCAGGCTGAGCCTCACTCTGCAGCTGGGTGCTCTGCCTTCCTTTTGATTGATATGTTGGGAGAGCAGTTTTAAGAGGGGCTTTTTAAGGTGAAAAGAATGCTATGAGATATTCTTCGGAGCAACATTGCATCAGCATCGCTGCTTATGTTTGTGCAGGAGGAGCTCGATACTTCCAGCCGCACAGCAGGTCGCAGTCAAGTCCGGCTGCACAGACACAAACAAGGAGTCAGGAGGCCTCCGAGTTTCAGTGTTTGCATGAAGCACGCTTCAGCTGCGACTCGTCACTGTGATGGAGGATGTTATCTCTGTCATCATGATCTTTGCCTTGCATGTGGAAGAGGACACTCTCCGACATGTAGATCTTAAAAGAATCCAAGGAATAAAACAATATATATTTAATGTATTTGTTTTCTGAAAAGTTGAGAGTGCAGCTGTAAACTCTTCATAAACTCCCCCCACCACCTCCACCGGTTGACTTCAGAACAGGAAACAGAATAGTCGAGTGTGGAAACGAGATTAAACTCTCCGAGGTAGAGGATAAAGAGTGCCAAGATGTTTTTGCTCCTTTGTGTGTGTGTGTGTGTGTGTGTGTGTGTGTGTGTTTGTTCCCACTTTGAAAAGTCACTTCCTCCCATCCTCGCTAACAAAACTCTCCTTACAGCGAAGGCTCACCGGCTGCCGACGCCTCCCCGAGCCGAGGCGCTCCAAACAAGGAGACGCTGCGGCAGAAAGAGTCAATTAAGTTGTTTTGTTTTTAGTCTGCAGCTGGAAGAAAAGCTAAATGAACGCTTGTGTCGCGGGAGAAGAAACACATTCAGTTATTTCTGTTGGTTCCGAGTTATTTCGAGGTCAGAGATGACGGTGACATGCTTCCAGCTTGATTAGCATCCGTTCTGATTCAACACAAACCTGTCTGAGCAGGTCTGCGTTCCCTCGCCGTGCACGGAGTCGTGCGCAGGTCTTCTCTTTAGCCAAGCGTTTCGGCAGCTGAGTCCACTAATTGGACACATCTGTCTTGGCTGAGGATCATTTATGGGACCAGCCTCTGCTGTGATTAGTTTTGATGAAACTGTGCAAACACTTTGACGGTGAAAGATCTGAGCGCAGCGGCCAAAAACTGGGATTATTGAGCGAAACATCCCTGTGTGTTTGAGCTCCAAGTCTGGAACATTCACCGCGTTATCCTGCCATCACAAGCAGTTGTTCATCAGACGGCCAAGCTTCTCTTTCAGGATGAGAGTGTGTGAGCTTCACTCGGAGGGAAGTGAACGTATTATTACGTCTGAACATTGACTGGACGCATCTCAAAAAGGTTTGCTGTAATGACTTTGGTCAGATGTTGAACCAAAGGGCTGATTTAGTTCAGCTCAGACACTTTACATAGTTATCATGTATAATGTTCCTCGGACCCGCACTGCTACCCGTTTGCTTAAAGTGTGTTTAGACTAAAGTCAGTCAGGCTGCAGAGATCAGACTTCACGTGCAGAGTGTCACACAGAAAGCAAGCAGAGCTTTCACGGTTTCATCTTTCGTCAGTATTTGACTCACTTTCATTGAATATGTGGAAAAGCTTTAAGTTTGTTTTTAATCCTGATCTGAATATGACTTCCTGTTGTTCCTTTAAATGCGTGCCAGCTTCTTCTTCTTTACTCTTGTTTGTTGTGTTTGGGTTTTTTTTAGCTGTCCCTGTTCCACTTTCTGCCCCGTGCACTGTCAGCGTGACAAACTGCCGTACACACTCTCCCCTCAGTCACCGAAGGACTGAACACAACAACTCAGCTTCTCTCTATTTCAGCCTTTTCTTTTTTATATGAATGACAAAAGATTGCAAATGATGTCACTTTCAGCTCTTCGGTTTGTGAAGCAGGATTCAAGAGAAGGTGCAATACATTGTTGGGAGTGTGTAAGGTGCAGCCTGGGACGCAGACACCTGATGTGTGACTCATCGTCCTCGAGGTGAACTAAATCCCTCGTGGCTGCTCGGCAGCAAAGATGTGAGTCAGCAGACAGCAGAGCCTCTGAGAGCAGGTGAGGGGGAGCTGCACACACACACACACACACAGGACACAACACTGTGTGTGTGTGTGTGTGTGTGTGTGTGTGTGTGTGTGTGTGTGTGTGTGTGTGTGTGTGTGTGTGTGTGTGTGTGTGTGTGTGTGTGTGTGTGTGTGTGTGTGTGTGTGTGTGTGTGTGTGTGTCAGGAGTGGCACTTTAAAGACTTCTTCTTTCTGATCTCTGCTGCTCGCCATCACTCGCTTCATCTCAGTCTGCTCTCTCTCTCTCTCTCTCTCTCTCTCTCTCTCTCTCTCTGCTCCCTCCTCCCTGCGTCCTCTTTGGGTTTGTTTACACTGTCAGTGATGTAACCCATCACAGATACAAAAAATACAACCTGTGATCCCTGCTCGGCTCACAGTATTGTTAACGCTGCCCTCCCTCTCTCCTCGTGGGCCGACAAAGTTCTCTCTAACACTTGTGAGCACGTGTCACTTCTCGTCGAGCTGCCGTCGCTTGAAGAAAAATCTGCTGCGGTTAACGTCCTCTGCAGAGGAGAAAAAGCATATTTGGATAGCATCTGTGCTGTGCAGCACGACACGACACAGCTCCTTCAGTCGCTGCTCAGCCAACTTTCCCTTCTTCATAAAAAAGCCAGCCTGAAAAATGAGCTCTGATTGTGACTTTGGGTTTTCGTTTGCCTCACAGTCAGCGTCTAACTGGCTCCTCCAGTGTTGTTAGCTTCATCCTTACAGACACATGATAGGCTACTGCTACCAGATGATAGCCTACCTGACTAACCTCCGGGGGGTCAATCGAGGGATGTGCGTAATCAGTCGACTAATCCTTTAAATTTAAAGTCTGTGCAGATCGCAGCACACAACATTCAAACTATCGGCCCCTCCTCCCGGGCTCATCGCCGCCAAAAGTGCCCGCTGCAGGACTTTAGCGTGGACACTCCTCGCCTGCAGCGACACTTTGGCAAGAGGAGGGAAAAAAAACAGCTTCCTGCCCAGAAAAGTCCAGAGTCAACCAACTCAAAACAAAACAGGAAAATCCAGTGTGAGGACGCGGTCTCTGCAGGGTCAGATGAGCCCCCATCACGGCTTCACCTGGAACAGCAAGAGGGTCAAACATCACTTTAAACAGGTGTTCAACATGACGCTCCTTCGCTGCATTGTTGCTTTACACACACACACACACACACACACACACACACACACACACACACACACACACACACACACACACACACACACACACACACACACACACACACACACACACACACACACACACACACACACACACACACACACGTCTTCTCTTTCGACCTGTAAAACAAACATGTAAATGTTTCAGAGACGATGCTTGTTGAAGCCTGGGTGAGTCATTAAATGTGGCTGTCTGCATGTGTGTGTGTGACTCAGAGCACAGTGTGACTGCCTGTGACTCACCTCCTGGTCTCTTCTCTCCCATGATGCCACCTGCTGTGACACGCAAACGTTGGAAACAAGACGCAAAGAGACGCTGCTGGCAGCTGTGAAAAGAAGAGCGAAGGAGTGAAAAGACGGAGGAGAGAAGATGTGGAGGTGACGCTGGTGCTAATTAAACATTGTTCCTATTCTCACGTGTTGAAAATGATTCTAACTTTATTTAGAAGCGTCACGATTCAGCAAAGACTCTGTGAGCTCCTGAGATGACGGAGGAGTCGTGGGGTTGAGCGTGTGGAGCGTTTCTCTCCAGTGTGTCCTCGCTTTGACTCGAGGTTTCATTCCGACAGGCGACTGTGACTCTCTTGGAATAGCTGCGAGGAAGTGTGGACAACAGAAGCGAGAGGACGAGAGAGGAGAAATCCTTCCTGCATCTTGTCCCACGTCATGAGTTGGTGCAATAAAAATAATAATTCATATACCGACTACATCGAGTGCATCGGACATTTTAATAAAGTATAAGACAGAAAATATAGGTGATATCAATGTTTATGGGATTACTGACAGCTCTGAGAAGACCATTTATTTATTTATTTGTGTTTTAAGTTTCTATTGAATATTTGATGAGCAGTCGATTTGAGTAGATCTTTAAGAAGAAGGTCACTGCGCCTCCTTCCTCTCCACCTCCTCGTCTCAGATGCACCTTTAGACGTGGCTCCATAGGTGCTGAATGACCTGTATGCGATGCTTTTAATGTTTCATGAGGGTATGATGTGAAAGCGTTCCACTGGGTGCCTGTGATATTCCCTCCTCATAGCGTGTGTGCTCGGAGGCAGCAAACCTGAATAATGAGGTCTCAAATCCCAGAATATCACTCGACGCTACACGCTCAGGTTTGACACGAAACACAGCTGCACACACACACACACACACACACACACACACACAGACACACACACACTCAGGTGTGCACGGAGGCTGGGAAGTGCAAAGCAAAATAAACAAGCATGAAACACTTTAGAAAATTGGAAACACATTTGCATATTTAAAATGTTGTGTTTATTTTCCAAAACATATTTGCAAGATTTCAAACAATTTTCGAAAGCGCTGACACATATTCTCAAGTGGCTGAAAAAATCTCCACTATACCATGTACCAAAAGTGGAAGGTGACCCGGAAGCACTCGGCGGAGTTTGTGGTGACGTTTCATTTTGTGGAACTCATTTGAGCCGGATTAGTCAGTTTGGCTTTTGATCAGTTTTCTGCCAAAACTAACAACATGACCCTTCACTCAATCACGTACGGGTCACTTTTGGGCATTTTTGGGGGCTGGTCAAATTTGTCTCAGCACTTTTAAAAGTGTTTCACATCTTGTAAATTTGCTTTGCCACTGTATATATGAGGACAGATCGCTATCAGTGAAGAGATGGGAAGAAGCAGGAGAAGGTGGTGGGAGGGTGGAGAGGAGAATAAACCTATTGATGAGTTAAGAGCATCATATCTGCACTCCACAGGGAGGCCGCCTCTAAAGGTTCCTCTCAGACATGGAGGCAACAGAGAGGAAGAAAGGGCACTGACATTCTCCTTCATTTCTGAGGGAAAAACAAAGAGACAAGGATTGATGGAGGAGACGGAGAGAGTCACTGGGATCAGAGAGAGAGAGAGAGAGAGAGAGAGAGAGAGAGAGAGAGAGTGAAGACACTAAGAGTCTAAGAGCCGCCATCTTGATGAAATTTGAACGCATATCTGACTCAGAATGATGCAAGTTTGATTTTCAGCTCTCTTTCTCTCTTTCTAATCTAATAAGTATGCCGAGACAAAACATGGTTTCAAGGAGGCTGAACAATACACAAGGCAGAGAGCAGAGTAAACCCTCGCCTGCAGACGATTGGAGAAGTTTCGACTGGATGAGTTTTGCAAGGAAAACTTGATCAGACATGAGGATGCGTCAAAAAAACGGGGGACGGCCTTCGACGCACTGCTGTGATGTCATCAGCCTTCAAATGTGCAACTCGCATTGGGTTAAAGTCTGAGTGAAAGCAGGTGAGCAGAGCAGCACAGCTGTGATGCATCATCCTGCATCAGGCCCTAATCACAGCACGCAAACCGTCTTCTGCTGTGCATAGAAAGCTAAACTTACACACTCCTGTCAGCACTGTTCTGGAGATGTGGAAATATTACATCTGTCAGACACGCAACAAATCAGAACATGATTCATGACCCATGCATACAGTACATTCAGATCTATTGGGCACTGATGATGATTAAACGCTATCATAATCTAGCTGCATATTTCTCACTGCAGCCGTGCGACAGGAGGCCGTTGAACTTATTCACACTTTTATTATAGTGCGCAGTGACTTTGTGAAATATGCTGATGTAGACTTCATGTGTGTAATTGGACATGTGCTGCCAACCCCCCCCCCCCCCCCCCTCCTTTCATAAGTGAATACGCTCATGTGACCTTCGAGTGACCGCTTAGCATGTTCTCTTTTGTATGGGACTTGTGACGCCGGATAACCAAAATCAAAAACCCGGGGAGTCTCTTCATGGTCCAGGTTTTATTAATCCCTGTAGGAGGCACTGAAGACATTAAAGATATAGAAAGAAAGACGTTGACGGATGCACAAAAAAACATTACTTTTCATTGCAGTTTTATGACGATTAATTTCAGTGACCAAAAAAAAAAAAGAAACATGCAAGTTTTGCAAAAGTGTTTCAGCACCTGAAAAACACTTCAAAGCAAAACATGTTGTGTATGCAATTTGTCTCTGATCACAGTCCTCCATTCTACACAATGTATACAAGTAAAAGTCCGACACAGTAAACACAGCTGCATGTGCTTCTGTCTCTGCAGACACATGGCAACACCAGCAGGAATTATGGCTAAGTTGACATTTGATTATGCTTATCACGGCCAATTAAAATCATCTCTGTTGAAAGGAAGGACACACAATAGTATTTTTCCGCCTCGCTGTATAGCGGGAGCTTTAAAAGTCATTACAATGATGAGTGTGGCAGAGACAAAAGGACACACACAAACACACACACACACACACACACGTAATGCATTAATGTAACGATGCTCTGACTTCCCCCTGCTTATCAGAGGTAATGAAAGCTGCTGCTATAAATAAGGGACACATGCAAAACAAATGCCTGCATTAACATAAAAATGTGCATAACTCAAAACACACACACACACACATATATACAGCACACACACATCCAGAGTCTTCCACACAGGGTGAAGAGGGTGAAGTGGAGGTTTTGATTGTGCTGCATGAAATGAATAACTTTATTAATCCCTGTGTTGCCACAGAGCTCAGGTGGAAAGGAGGATTTTCTTGCAGCTTTGGTTTCTCAAACTGCAGGATGAAACCTGAAAGTGCCAGGATGACAGTTTAACAGCCTCATTAAAGAATGAAACTGGAATAAAGACAGAGAGCTGGAAACCAGGTCTTGAATGAAACGTTCACATTAAATCTGGACTGAACAATAAAACAGTTTTGTGTCATTGCTGTCTTCATAAACCAAAAGACTATTCTTTCTTTTTTTTTGTTTTAAAGCCCAATTACATGTTTTAAAAAAAAAAAAAACAGACTCACATTACAGACTGTGAAGATTAACATTTGTTTTCATAGAGGATTCACAGGTAGCAGTCGATGCCCCTTGTAGGAAACATCACTAGTTTTCCCAACAGGTTTCCTCTTTTTTTACTGCACCTCCCTTCAGAACATTTCCTGGTCTCTCCCTTCCCCCTTGATTGCATATGGTTTGCACTCTGTCACTGATTAGTTAGATTGCATTCACCTGGTCACTGCCTATTTAAGATGGCACTCCCTTTTCACTCAGGTTTGGATCTTCACATGGGGTGGCAGTTCAGCAATGCACCGAGGTCATTTCATGTGTCTTTCTGTGGCTGTTTTTATTTCCAAGGGAACCAAATAAACCCTTTGAACTGATACAATCTCAGAAGTCGTGCGTTCTGACCGATGCCCACCCTGACAGCCCTTCTCTTTAGAACCATTCAGAACTCCCCTGATAGGCTGATAACCCTTCCCTTCATGACATCACAAAGGGCAGTAGCCCCTCCCACAGCTCGGTGTTTGTTCTGCCCTCTGGGTCTGCCTTCTCACCGTAAACAATAGGACATGGAGCCAGAAAGCAGCGAGTACACCCGAGCCCTTCCAGAGAGGGGGCGTGGCCAGACACAGCTCATTTACATATTTAAAGATACAGACACAGAAACAGCATGTTCTGAGCAGGGCTGAAATAGAGGGGTTTATAGACATGATCAAATACAGGATCAGAGTGGATTTACAACAACACACTTCACACTCTTGAGACTTATTTAAACTGAAGAGGAGAAAAATCTGTGACCTTCAAATTATTGTTTCTGTCTTTACATCCGTCATGTATGCCTCCACCCACCTAGAGGAACATAAGCTGCTCATGTACTATGTACTTCTAGATCTTTGTCTCGTCTGTGACCAGAGGTCAGGGGCGTTTGATGATGACGTTTGATTGGCTCTCTGTGAAAACAAGTGTTTTTGCAACCTTCACAAAGTGCATAAACCAGACCAAACAACTGAAAGCAGCTACAAGTTGCCTTTATGGTCACTGACTCACTCTTTATGCAGGCTTAAACAAGCACAGACATCACATTTAAATCTGGCTGTATGTGTTGATCCTGGCAGATACACTGTCATTCAAGTTGAACGAAAGCGGAAAAAAGCCGTCCTTTCAACAGATGTCAAGCACTCAGTGGATGTGAAGTGTAATAACAAGGATTAAAAGAGTTTTTTTTCTGTAAGGAGGCGATACGTCGAGCTGCTTTGTGAACCTTTTAAAGGACGCTGTGAACAGAAGCATTTTCCCTCTCTGCTGATGTATATAGCAAACGCCAGCTTTAAAAGAGGACTACTAAATGTATTTATACAGAGTGGTGTTGTTGTTAATAAAGAAGAAAAACAGCCGTCATTAATCACGATCGACAAACATATTCACCCACACTTGAATAAAAAGTGATGAATGGGTTTTTGAATTCTGCAAAAACAGAAAAACAGGAAGTCTTCAGTAAAAAGTAAATATATTCTTAACAGGAGGATAGCAGTGTGAACTGAAAGCAACATGTTTTTTTTTTCTTCTTAAAGCTGACAAAAAGCATTCACCTCGTCACAGTGAAAGAAACATTGCGTCCCTGCATCAATGACTATTCATTCAGACCGTGTGGGCGTCGATGGGGATGGAGAGCTTTTTTTGAGTAAATGCTCAAAATTGGTGTGTGTGAATAATAACCTGGAGCTGACGCGTATTTTGTCAGGCTACAGATATATCTGCTGAAAAGAGTGAGTGTTTGTGTGTGTGTGTGTGTGTGTGTTGGGGGGGTACGGGATGTTATACCTTAGCTAGCTTGATGCAAACACATACTGGGAAATGCCATTAACTGGCTAACAGAATTAGAATTGCAATAACTAACTGTGGAATTGTGAAATATAATTCAACACACAACAACACAAGCACTCGTACTTCTAGGCAGATGTTTCCTAAACTCTGTGGAGACTAACTTAACTGCTGACTTGTGCTACTCTGCTCTGCTGCTCTGATCCAGTGACATTGGTGTGTCATGCGTTCTGGAACACACTTCCTGCTCTCCTCGATTCTTCAGCTTTCAGTGTCCTCAGGGACTCATTTGACGCCCTGCATGTTCCCACTGGACCACTTATATGTGTAAGACCAGTAGCCGATGTGCACCTCCTGTGTGCACACACTGAAGCAGGTTATTCTTTAGCGAGAAAACAACATGGTTACAGTGGTGGTTTTATCAGAACAAGAAGGAGAATTAAAGCTCAATCTAAAGCAGAGCTGCAGCTTATTCCTGCCTCTTGTTTTTTTCTGCTGGATTGTTCTGGATCAACAGGCCTGGCACAGTACTTGAGCAACTCCAATTTCTTCTCTGTTGTTGCCTCAGAAGACTGGAATAGTTAAAGGTGGGACAAAAATACAGCTTGTCAATAAATCTGCCAGATAGAACATGTTCTGTCCTGTTTCCGCTCCACTCTGCACCCCGAAGAGGATATCTGAAACAGAACTCCTCATGCAATCTTAAAAGGACAGCGCCCATGCAGCCGAGACAGAAAAACACACTTTCACCATCTCTGCCAAACCTCGGAAACATGCCGCCTCACATGTCCTCTACTGTACCTACAAGGTTATTACAATCCCCGAGGCCTCGCACTGAAACACAAACCTGGTTTCTCACATGTTCTCAGCAGAGCTCAGAATATAAGATGAAAGTTCCCCATGTGAGTCCTTGTTCATATTTTTAAAACACATTAATACAGATTCATGAATATTCTACAATTCACTTAGCAGACGCTTTTATCCAAAGTGACAATCCTCAGAGTCATTAAAAAACAAGTAATCAGTGAGTGCAAGTCTGATCAACACATTGATAATGAGCACAGGTGCTGACAGGAAGTGCGCACAGAGCAAAACTTCGTCAGCTGTTCTTTAAGTTATAATCATCATTAAAACCGAGGACCTTCGGGCCTTGTTAAGAAGGTTGAAGGAAGGTAGTTTGGAAATCGATTTTTAGCGCGCTTAGATGAAGACCAACAGTCTGTGAGAGTATCTGCAGGGGTGAACACTCTGCTTCTTGCTCGTTCACTAGCTCTCTCTTAGCCTCAGCCGTCCTATCACACAGTACAGAGACGGGCTAACTGGCTAGTATGGTCGGCACGCTGCCTCATCTATATACTACTATCAGCAAGCTACCAGCTGATCTCTGAACTAAACACCGTCCTTCCCTTTGAAAGTTGTTGTACTAAAAGTCGTCGTCTCTCAAAACCGGAAGGTCGAGGGTTCGATCCCCAACCCCTGCGAGCAACATGTCCGATGTGTCCTTGGGCAAGACACTTGACCCCAAGTTGCTCCCCCGTGCTCCGTCAGGGTGTATGCGGGTCACTGCTCCTGTGGTCGACCGCTTGGTGCGCTAATTGCTAACAAATAGAGTTTCCAGAAAAAAATAAAAACTAGATCAAACCTGAAGCGACTATGTTGTGATGGAAACGTTAGTTTGTTAGATAGTTGCTTTAAATCTAAACATTTGTGCAGGACGCGTTTCCTGAGCAATTTCAAAAAGACAACCACACAGGCACGGACACTCAGCGGTAATCACAACTCAAAATAAAAAAGTAACCTGCCGATGATCCCGAGCCACGTTGGAAAGCGTGATGTGCTTAAACATGAGGGCTGTGCTGGTTTATTTGATTGGACCTTCAGAGTCCAGACTCAGGGAAGCACATCACCACTGGAGGGTAGCTGCTGTCGTCCCCGCGCTGTCAGGCTGGATTCTGCTTCCTCTGTGCTTCTCTGCACCCTGCTGTGGTTTAAAGTCAGATCCCTGAGTCCTTAATGCTGAGGGGATGTTCTGAACAGTGTGCAAAGAGTCAAAGAGCTCCTGTGAGCTTTCCTCCTCACTGAAGTCATCCCTGACTGTCCTCAAACTGTCAGGCTCAATAATTCTCCACTACTAACGTTAACAGGTCTGAAATAAAAGTGCGTACACGTCTGTCAGGAACTCATGTTTCTGGGTGTCTTTGTCGTTAGTGTTTTATTATTCTTCAGTGCTACATCTCCGAAAGCCATTTGACTCCACTTTGACATCATTCATGTAGAATCAGGATTTTTTTTTTTTTCCCCAAGATATGGTGATCAATTATTTAAAAAGTTCCTGAGTACAAATGTTGTCATGTTACTGCTGGGATTAGTGCGGATGATTTGTCCGGGTTCAAAAGTTAACACGCTGAGATCTTTACTGCCTGACATCTTAGAAGAAGCAGTCTAAATATTTACACACGACTTGGAGAGTAAGGAATGATCTCCATGTGACGGTCCCTGACATGTTTAACAGCACTCATTGACTATTTACAGCATATATATATATATAGAGGGTTAAAAAGACAGAGCTGATCAGAACTTTATACCAGAACATCACCACACTCTTTCAGCATTATTGTCCTTTCCTGTTTTATTTAGTTTCGTGCTCTAACTCAACAATTTAACAAACTTCTGTTTGTTTGGGGTTTTTTGTGGGTTTTTTTTTTGCTTGTGTGAACGCGTCATTTTTCGTCTCACTCATCTTTCTTTAATCTCCTCGTGGGGCTGATAAGATGTGTGTGTGTGTGTGTCTGCAAGGGACGTTTTTGTAACTTGCTGTATGTTTATTTTCATGATAGATAGATAGATAGATAGATAGATAGATAGATAGATAGATAGATAGATAGATAGATAGATAGATAGATAGATAGATAGATAGATAGATACTTTATTGATCCCAAGGGAAATTCATGCTGTTTTCTTACCTGCCAATGGACTGCAGATGTAAATTAGCATCAAGCTAACTCTGGTGCAATGCATTAAATGGTTACGTTCATGTTTTAGTTGGTGACGGTCCCTTACAAATGAAGTTAAATTGAAATGAAATGAGACTTCACTTATTACCAAACTTGGTTTTCTTTGCGTCCTCGGATCTGAAAGCCTTGAACAGAATATCGAGTTAAGGTCAGAAGATGCTAACTGCATGTCCTTTCTTTCCATTTCACTGTGATGAGATGTAAAAGAGATTGCTGTAGGTCCTTAGCTGTTGTTGGAGTGATTATAAAGGCACAGATCTGAATGGTGTTTCTCCTATCATGTGTAATGGGACAAAGGGAAAAGTGCAGCTCATTGTTAGTTATGGTTAAACAAAACCTGGCAGATTGATTCAGTGCACAGCATGAGGCCTGAAGGAGCCCATTGTGCGCTAATGTTCTTCTCTCTGTGCATTAGCTGCTTTATTACACAGCTGCTTACAAAGACACTCATTAAGTGATTTACATGTGATTTACAAAAAACAGCTGCACTCGCATAAAAACAGTATGTTCTTAGGAAATGATTTAGTGAGCTCGGTGTATCAGAACCATCTGACCCGCTGTGAATCGGAGAGAACAGACTGGCCGGTCAAACTCAAACAGCTGTGTGCCAAGTGACTTATTTTCACCGCTGTTTCACGGGAAAGATTTCATTCTTGCGTGACGCTGTTTTGCATGATTGATGAAGATGATTGTGCAGAGTGTTGTGTCGGTACACCAGGGTTTGTCACAGGGAGATACGGTTCCTGTAAATGGTTTAATGTGGTCTAGGTAAGGGGAAAGATCATAGATATACCATGTTTGTCCCCCAACTGACTCACATTAAAACTGTGTTTCCAGTGTTACCTCGTGGCTCCCTGTTTTTCTTCTTTTGGATTTAGTTTGAATTTTAGTTTTTTTTGCTTTCGTCTTTCGTTTAAAAAAATCTTTTCGTCTTGCTGCAATTGGGTCGTCCTACGTTTTTTTTTCAACACCTAAACGTAACAATCTGCCTCCTGTGAACAAACTTAAAGACATGATTTTAACACAACTGAAAACTGTAACATGCTCCTTCATTGTTATCTTACTCACATGCTGGAACTACAATAATGAATGAAGAAGGTTGGTTTCATGAAGGGAAATCAAAGATGTGAAAGAGGCGGAGGAGAGGCAGCATCAGAAGCATCTGAGTGATGTGAACTGGACAAACCCCGACGCCTGTTTATGCATTTAAAACGTGCAGGAAAACGGACAAACGCTTTACCCCAAGAACGGGAGAAAAACGATGTGGAGAGGAGCTGCTTGATCACAGCCTTAAAAATACTGCTGATGTTATCTTTCATCTTGTGAGAAGGAAATAAGTGGGCATGACGAGGCGAGGGGGGGAGGGGGGAGGGGGGGGTAGAATTACCAACAGCAGCTCTGAGAGCTGTTTGATGTTCAGATGCTGTGATAAATTATTGATGCAGAGCCTGTTAAATAAGGCTAGCGCTCATTTGATTACAAATCTCATTAGGGCTTTACAAAATATGCTTTAATAACAAAATCCATCACCATAATCGCTGTGTAAAGAGATTGAGCGCTGTCATTACACAAAGCCTACAGCCGTGATGTTGTTACTGTACAGTACAGATTTACACACACCGAGCGTCCTCCTCACACTCACATCCTGTAAGAACGCCTGTGACTCAGTGTAAGGCCGCCCTGCGGGGCTGAACACAGGTCCACCCAATAAGGAGACACGTTATTAGAGCACCATCAGTGGTGAACAGGAGGAGTAGAAGAGACCAACCATTCAGGTGAATCTCTGCAGGATCAACAGAGAAGAGTAGACTTTCTTTAAAATATACAACAACAACAACAAAAAGGAAAATCATCAGGGAAGGAAAACAAAAAAAATTTTGGAAAAGTTCTGAGGAAAAAAAAAATGCAACATGATTTTTTTTTAATACAGCAAACATTAAAACGCCATATGTGTAGGACAGCTGAGTTTACTGCCCAGTGTGAGTCCAACATATTTGAAGGAGTTCTCCAACAGCTTCATCATCAATGTTTCTGGAAAACACAGTCACCTGCAAGTGCCTTCATACTCAGAGAGAGGAAAAGAGCGCGATGTCCGCTGTTTGGTCTTTGAACGCAAAGTGTCAACGATTTATTTTCTTTGTTTTGTGCAGATGTGATGTGGCGCTCTCTTAGGTTTTCTGCATCTTGACAAGAAATCTCCCCACACACGGGTCCGACATGTGCAGGCAAGTGCAAGTTGGTTGAACACTATTAACCTGGGTCCCCCCCCCCCCACACACACACACACACACACACACAGATTTTTTCTTAACTTTAAGCGTTTTGTTGAAGGACTTGCCTCCAGGTGTTTCCCTCCCTGGTGATGACCGTTTATTAATCTCGATCACTTCTCTTTTAATCAGAGAGTTTATCCCCTTGCTGGTCCCATTTTAATTAAGAGGTCTGTCTTTTCTTTTATCACTTTTAATCTCAGCGGGATTGTCTCATTAAACGGAGATGAAGCTGACACGAGGTCCTGTGAGAGTTACACTAAGTGAATGGGAAAGCGTAAATCACATACAAAATCACCCAAGTCGTTTGTTGACTCGTGTGCAGGCTTTGGCTTCATGAAGTCTGTGTGACGCTCATACAAGGCCTTGACGCACGGCTGAAACACAAATAAAGATGGCGGACTGTCACCATGGTGACCTTTCAAGCTCTTCTTAACAAACTGATGTGGACGGTCAACTCGTGGGGGAAACCATGAGTTTAGAGACAGCAGCTGAGGAAACATCAAAACATAAAAAAATAGTGTTTCATTTAATGTGAGGACAAAGAATAATTGAGTATAATGCACGCGGGTCAAATGGGGTCAAAGGTCAAAACACTGCTTAATTTAGCTGATTTAAAGAAGCCCATAATGCTTCCAAATAAAGAGGCGCTCTTAACGCTGAGCCAAGCCACATGATCCGGATCCCTCGAAGAAGCCGGGATTCATCACCAGATCGAGTAAAGGAAGAACTGAACTTATCCGTTAATATGTCAGCTCTATCCCTGAAAACAGCAGCCGCTGCTTCGAGACGTCAGGTAATAACCAACAGGTTCCCAAAGTGAATTTAACAAGACACAAGTTTGACACAGTTTTGTGTCCTTCTGCTCGTACTGGAAGGGTAAAGGAGACATTTATCTGAGTGCATGTAAGAAGGCCTGACTGTGTGGGACCATGTGAGGGAGAACATCTCATTAACTGTGTGACTTGTGTCCATGCTGTTTGTGTTCGGCACGATAAAAGTGCTAAAAGTTGGGGTGAATGCTTGCGATCATTTTGTTGACATGTTTGTAATGGGGACTGATTCCTGAAGGAAGAAATAGTCTTTGTGTTAATCTCATCTCAACATGTTTGTGCGTCAGTGTCAGACTGTCACGTCTTCTGAGCAGCTGCACAAACCCCAGACACTTGAACTCTGGTAGATAAAACCACGAAATCTGGATGAGTGGATAGCACAGAGGGGAGGCGGGAGTTCACAAACTTGCTCTTTGACTGAACATTGTTAATGCTAAAAATAATTACCAAGGGATGAAGCTTTCCCCTGAGTCGTCATATCGGAGAGCTGAGAAGAAATAAGTGAGGACAGGATGACAGTAAGACTTTTTCCCTCATATATTAGTCTCTGATTTGGAAGCAGAGAGCCTGGGAGACTCGTAAATGCCTCCTGACAGTACAAGGACATTCGGGGATGACTTCAGTGAGGAGGAAACTTCGCCGGAGCTTTTAGTCTCATCACAGACTGTTTAGAACATCCTCTCTGAATTAAGGACTCAGAGATCCGACTTTAAACCACAGCAGGGTTCAGAGACGCGCAGAGGAACCAGAATTCAGCCTGACAGCGCGGGGACGAGTCGTGCAGCAGCAGATGCCTCAAACACTGGAGCGGTGCTGCTTTTAGCTGCGTCTGGATTCTCCTTAAAGTGAAACGTGCAAGGCAACAGTGAAATGTCTGTCTGTGTCTTTCACACGTTTGACTTCATGTTTGACTTCCTGTCTGGTTGGTTCTGTTCCCTGCACGCTTATCTAAAAGATAAACTCTGTATTTGGAGCGAGGGAAAGTGGAGTGGCGAGGTCGTCTTTTATTTTTGGGTTGTTTATCCCGAGAGAGAGAGAGAGAGAGAGAGAGAGAGAGAGAGAGAGAGAGAGAGGGGAAGGACATGCGAGGGGGAGGAGCCACAGGTCTGATTCAAACTTCCAGGTCCACAGCATGTGTACACGGAGCGCAGCGCACGCTCTAACCACGAGGTCACGAGTGTTTCCTGCTTTGCAACAGAAGGTCTGAGTGTTTGAGGAAGTGAGAGATGTAAACATTCGTCAGGTTTGGGGTCCAATGAGGAGATCGAGTTATGTTAAAGAGAATATTCTAATCCAGGCTCCACGACAGCTGGAGACGTGCTGCATCACTTCTTTCACTCTGATGTGTTTAACATCATGGATTCTTACATTACATCCCCCTCGCTCAGTCTGTCTAAATTGCTTCTTCTTTTTTTTTTTCCAGAGATGGAAAATGTTAATGGCTTTTTACCAAGTAAGATTTGTTGTACATTTAAGACCAATTACCTTTTGTTGTGTCTCTGCCTTTCCGTTTGCGTCTCTGTACTTGCTCATAATGTTTTTTTAATGGCTTCTTTCTGTTCCCAAAAACTTTCACATTCTTCATGAAACACAGGTGGCATTTACAAGTCAACTTCTCTCCGTCTCGTCTTCGTGTTAATGTCTCCACGGTGGTTTCCTCTCATGTGTTTTTAACGCTCTCTCTTCCTGCCTTCCTCATCTCTCGCTCCTTTTCTCCACTTTTCTTCTCCTCTCTACCTTTGCTCGCCTCATCTCTCCTTCTCCTCCACTTTCCCCTCCTCCGTCTGTCCTCAGCGCTGCCTGCTCCCCTCTCTGTTACCGTCCTTCACAATCCTTTCCTCCCTCCTTTACTTTGCTTTTCTCCCTAATATCTCATTTCCTTCTGTTCATTGTCTGCATGTTATATCAGAAGATCTGTATCTGGTCATTCGGAGATCTCGGTCTCTTTCTTCTGACAACAAATCCTGTAAATACGAGACCAGGATCTGAGAATTATCGAGATGAGGACCAATAAAAATGTCTCTTTGGTGAATGCACTTTGCATTAAACAGTGGGTGTGCGTGAGATTTTACACTTACTCTATAATAGGCGTGTGATAGGCGTTTTTTCTCTCTCTCTCTCTCTCTCTCTCTCTCTCAGTATGACTGGTTTATGTGCTGGTAGTACTGGGAGCGCTGGTTGCAGGAATGAGGGGGAGGATTTTCATGGACTGTGCTGCGTGTTAAACAGATTAGCGGCGATTAGCAAGGAATTAGCACCCATAATAAATCATCACACACAGCATGTAAAACATCATATGATCCCTGTGTGTGTGTGTGTGTGTGTGTGTGTGTGTGTGTGTGTGTGTGTGTGTGTGTGTGTAGCAGCAGGTAATGGGAAACTAAACCTGCCATTAATTATTCAACTGCAGAAAAGAAGGAAAAAGGACACGAGCCAAGGCCGACTCCTCCTCCTCCTCCTCCTCCTCCTCCTCCTCCGCTCCAGTGCATCCATCTTTCTTCACCTACATCACTTGTTTTTTTTTCTTCCTCATTCATTTTTCATCATTCATTCTCGTCTTCACTTCCTCCACACATATCAACCATCCCTTTTCTCCTTGATTCTTTACATGCCAACATCTTTCTTCCTCCTCCTCCTCCTCCTCACTGTATCTCGGCCCATTCCTCCCCGTCTCATTCTTTATCTTTGATAATTCCTCCTGCCTTGATTTTCTCTGTCTTCTTCATTTCTTCTGTCTTTCACCTCCCCCTCCACCGTCTCTTTTTCATATCATGCAGCACTCATATTTCCTTCTCCTCCCCACCACTCCTCCTCTCCAGGTCTCTTTATGTCTGCACAACCTCCACCTCTTTTCTCATTCCTGCTTTTAATTCCTCCTCCTTTTCCTCTCTCTTTGTTGTGATTTCCCCATCCTTCTTTCTCCATCCTCATCCATCTCTTATTCTTCCCCATTCATTAGCCCTGCAAACATCCACGAGTTTCATTATATTTGTCCCTACTTGCTCAGTTGTTGGAAAGAGCCGAATATCAATGAGCTTCCATGAGCTTGCAGTAATACAAAGCGTCAGCCACCAGCCTGCAGAGGGGAAAATATTTTCCCGAGCTGCCTCTCCTGGAGCTCCACAAACACGAGCCGAGGAATCCCGCAGATCAGATTTTAATAAAATGTCACCACAGCCTCGTCAGGGAAAATAATGGTCTGCTTCTCCGCTTTCAGCTCGGGAAACAATGCCTGATTTATTTCTTCTCAGATGAGCTCTTTCCAGAGACAGTCTTGATTTATATTTTGTTGTTCGAAACTGATACACATTGTCTGGATATACAAAACCATCAGATCTCATCCACCTGCCTTCAACCCTCTGTAGCACACGACTTATTCACTTTGAAAAGCCAGCCTGAATAAAGAATCAACAAAGACACGCTCGTCCCTGAGTGGCTGCTGGATCCAAAAAATACTTTCAGTATAAAGAAGCAAAAAAGAGACGCACACCAGGCAGCGTTTGAACGTTTCACAGGACTCAGACGTCCAAAATAATTAAAGTTAAAATGTCTTTAAACACAGAGAACGATACATACAGTATATATACATACCTGACACATCTGTGATAGAAATATGTGTTTAAAGGAAGCTCCCTGGTGTCTGCTTCTTTAGACAAATACACTCACACCTTTCTTTGACTCAACAGCAAACGTTTATACAACCCAGGTTTGAAAATGTTTGCATGCTACAATTCCTCACTTCCTCTCATCTTTTCATTTAAATGATCACTTCCTCCTCTAATCCCACACACCTTTTTATTTTGTGTAACCTCCGGATATGTCACTGTCACTGCATGTACTTAGAAACCTCCAATACACGAAGACAACCAAATGAAAACTGAAGCTCGTTAAAGCGGATCTAATGACGAGAGTTGGATATTTAAAAAAAAAAAAAAAAAACAGACAGAAAACGGATTGACTTGATGATAACAGAAAATCTGTTCAGTGAAAAACTTTGCATGTGTGAAATAAGCTGCAGAAAAAAACCTATGTGTAAGAGTGTGTGTGTGTGTGTGTGTGTGGGACAGTGCATTGGGACACTGGGACACACACCAGCTGCTAAAGTGGACAGCTGCTGGATGTCCGAGCGTGAGATGGAATTTAAATCAATAATTTATTATCGCAGTAAATCCAACTCATCTTATCTCATTTCCACAGCTCCAGATTTTAAAGTGTTTCTGCAGGAGCACGATGACGTCTCTTCAACAGCGTGAGTGTACACCAAGACGTGACACGCCCCCAGTACCTGACCCGTCGAGTGTATGAAACATGGGCGTCGTCTCAGTGACATCACTTGTTGGTTTCTTAAACGGTGGATTTGAAGTTGTCGGGAATGATGACTGAAAACTGACTTTTAGATTGATGGAAGGTGGCGCCGAGGTGGCCCTTTAGCCTGCAGACACACAACAAGCACGCGTGTTTGTCAGGTCATCTACACCCCTGATTATGCATGACCACATAATGCTAACCATAATCCATTCAATCAACATATATGAGCTTCAAAAAGAAGTTGAAGCAGCTGCTAAACATGACTTTAATGAGGCCTTACAACACGATGTACGCTTTCAAAATAAAGTGACAGTAAATGTTATGTGTTTTTCTACTCGCTCTTTAAGTGATGCATCATTTTTTTTTGTTTTGATGCATATCTTTTTTTCTACACTTATTTTTATTTTCTTCTGCTATCCTGCTTTGCTGCTGTAACACTGTAAATGTCTCCGCTTGCGAGATGAAGGATTATCTTATCTTATCTTAATTTTCAGTGTCCCACCGTCTGTGGACTTTAGCGTTGTATGTTCCTGTTACCGACCAGCAGCATGGGGACGAGGGTCGGCGGTGCATCCTGTTGGTCATTTCTCTCAGGCTGAATAGATCTTTGTTATAGTGAACCAGCTCTTTTCTAAAAATAAACATGGCTGCTTTATGGGACTTGTTAGGCTTTTGCAACCAGCCCAAGTGGACGCTTGAGGTACTGCAGTTTGTTTGCAATTTTGCATCTGCTTCATTTTTCAACAGTGGAGGTTGCCAGGTCTTATTATAATAATGTATCTTAATAGACTCTTCATCATGACTGATTATGAAAACAGCTATCAGTGACTTGTATTCTATCAGGACAGCTTAACATCTCATTATCAGACTCACCCAAGGGACACGCTAACATGCAGTGACGCTAACACTGCACCTTTCTTCTAATAAATTGCATTAAATATTTTATTTATTTACTGTTTAATTTTAATTGAATTCCCTGAACAGCGGTGTTACTGCTGTGCATCATCGATCTTCTTTCATGCTCTTTGTTTTCACAGACACCAGGACCGACCCCGTGTTTGTGACTCTCATTCTGCAGCCTAATTTAAGAATTGGATGCAGGAGCTTGTTGGGGTTTTTTTAAGCGATGTTGTTAGTAAGCGGCGTCTCCATCTTCCTGTTCCCCAGCAGGAAATTAACAGGCAGTAATGGATACCTGGCCTTGAGGAACAGACTGCGTTTGTCTTTTATTCTTTCAGCTTTAATGGCTCCTTGTCTCCTTCTTCGTCTCCCAGCAGTGCAGTAAGGAGATGAGTCCTTGTGCAATAGATGTCGCAGTCAGCACCGCTCGCTCCGTTAAAGAACTCCTGCAGCCAATGAGAGCAGACGCTGCTCGTATTCTGGCTTTCCTTCCTGCATCTTCCCTCTTTTTTTCTCTCCCTGCTGAAGTCTCAGCACTCCTGCTGTTATCCCCCCGCCCCGCCTCCCCTCGTCCTCTCACGCCTCTTTAATACTAAAGTCTGTTTCATCATGTCTCTGTCTCTCTTGTGTGTGTGTGTGTGTGTGTGTGTGTCAAAGGAAGAAAAACACATTTACACAAACCCACATGGCCTCACACTGTCACAAATTTAAAGGCAGGAGAACTTTTCAATAATAACCCAAAAAACAAGTGCAAGTCTGAGAATGTGCTGGATATGCTCATCAGCTCATATGTGAAGATAAACATATTGGTAAAGAGTCGAGAACATTGAGTATGATCTCTTTTCACTCCAGCTTCATCATCTACTTTAATGGTTGCCATGTAAATGATGAAAGTAGGTCTGACTCTACTTCCTGGTTCATGAATCACTCCACCGAGCACTTCTTCTTCATAAACTCGGGACTTAAAGACTCACTAAAAAAAGAAGAGCAACATGTTCCACATAAATAAATCATCAGTGTGTCCTGTGTGAATGTGTGTGAATGTGTGTGTGAGTCCTGACTGTCTCCAGTGAGGGAGAAGCTGGAGTCCCGCTGGCTGTGTTGTTGTCAGAGCTGTGTTTTCTGCAGCTTGTGCTTAATGGTGCCTATAAAAACAAGATTCAGATTACATCATTTACATGTGAAGAAATACTACAGTTCTGTTGTGCAGTGGGCCCATCAGAGAATAAACTCCTTCTAACTGCTTCATACGAACACGAGTGTCGTGTGTCCCTAACAAAACGAAGATTCACTGACCTTTATTTTCTTACTCAGTGAAGCTAACAGCTCCGTCATTAGAAACAGGTGGTGACTTTCATCTATCCATTTTGTCATCACAATCACAAACAGACAAGAGGGAAAAAAAAGTTCAGATTGATGAAAATAAATAGTGACAAAATCAATTTTCTCATTACATGGCAGATAGCTCACAGACATAAAATAACACAACTCTAAGCTTGTGATGTGGCTGTGTGCACTCTGGGCTTTACTCAAATCCCCGTCTAAACCTCGGCGTTTTCAGGAAGCTATGATTAATAAGCTTTATTACTGAGGTGGTAAATAGGAGACGGGCTTAATGCGCATATCATCGAGCTTAAGCAACAATTCAATAAAGCAGCAATTCACTTCAAAACTTCTGAAGAAAGAAAAGAGGAGGCTGGTGATGAACAGCAGACGCACGTTGGACAACATGTTGTTGACATTTTGTAATTAAAAAAAGATGAGACGGCAACTGAAAAAAAAACGTCTTTACAACAAGGCTCCAGCAGACCTTCAGGGTGCAGTGGTCTCATACTGTCCCCCCTCCCAGTTCCCCCACTGGCCTGCGCTCACATGCCGACCTCCTGACAACTCATGCACTTAGTTTACAGTGTGTCATGCAGGGTTACAAACATCCGGTTGGAGAGATGACACACTTTATTAACGTGCCTCGGTGATCAGGGATGATGACGTGTCTTTTAGGAGCTCTTGTTTACGTCCCACAAACAAAAAGCTAAAGACGTGTCCACAATGAAAGCGGGAATAAACAGGAATATTGAGTATTAGTGCTCAGGCCACAGACCAACGGGGAGTTAAGGAGACTTATTGTACACCACGGGGACTGTGAAGTTAAGGCCAGACCGCACAGGGAGTGACTAATGAGGGTCTTAAAGAACAGTAGGAATGACAGGAAGCTTCTCTCTGAAGGGCTCTTAAGGTGTGACACATCACGGCCTGCCCTGTGTTAAGGAGCTGAGTGATTACTGCTGCACTCTGCAGGGGAAGGGAGAGCAGAGCAGCGCTGTGGGGAGATTAGCCGTTTGTGGCCCGGAGCGTTCATCATTCCCCCCCCCCCCCCCCATGAGGAGAGTAAAGGAACTTGTTTGGTCCGGTGTGGGCACAACGTGCAGCTCCCACTGTCCCATAAGTTTAGGATTCAACATGTCCAGCTGGGAAACGATGGCCGATGATCTCCTTGGTGTGTCAGAGCCTTTGGGGACATGTAGGGGGGTCAAAGGTCGGGCGCCATGTCTTTAAAAGATGATAAAGGTAGAGCACCAACTCCCATTGTTGCAGTCGTTCTAACTGCGGTTGCTTCAGAGAAAAGAGCAACGTCACGCCTGTTTTTATTTGTACATAAAAAAAGTTCTGCTCATGCTCTGAGTGATGTTGTCTACAAACATGTATCTCAAAGACACTGCAAACATGACACAATGGGCCTGCAGCTGTGAGATAACCATCAACTCCTGAAAAGGCCCAAACAGAGAGCAGGGTCTGTTTTCTTCCCTTCGAGCTCGTTGAACAAAGTCACTCTTAATTAATCCTCTCTGCCTGCACTGATTCAGCTGTTACCTCATTTCATGTTTATGGACACCGTTAAAGGCTCGTTTGACTGTGAGACCCGAGAAGCACATTCAGCCTACCACAGCCTTGTTATGTATTCACGAGCTGAACCTGTTATAACCATGAGCTCCCAGGATGTCCTCAGCCACTCATTCATGCGAGCAAGCTGTCCAAACCCATCCCATATCTGCGAGTACATCCAGATTCACACATTTATTTCACACACCAAGCGGTCCGAGTGGAGCAAACTAATTGGTCAAAAGCTCCTTTTACGCCTGCTGATAACCCCGTGAAAGCATTCACAGCTACGATTATTGCTTTGTTTGTTTCATCTTGGGTTGAGTAATGAGCTGATTAGCCCTTTTTTTCTGGCTCTCTCCTGCTGTTTATTATTCATGATCACTATCTTTAGGGAAAGTCAGCACACACACATATTGATGGATGTAGAAAAAAAGGCCATAAAACCTCAGTGGAGGATTTTTCAGTACATATATTTCTGCTGCTGAAAGTACAAAGCAATTTAACCAGTATAAAAAATCTACAAAAAAACGCTCGGACCTGTTACAGAACCTGATGTTTGTGCTGTTTCTGTGCAATAAAACATGTGGCAGCATTTCTGTCCTGCACACTGCTGCAGGGTTTAAAGGACAGGAAGTCGTTTAGAAATGTTCCAGGAAATACATTTCATATCTATCTATTATCTTTACTGTTTAAGGTGCAGGGGGGAGGAGCCGATCCCAGCTGTCATTAGACCAGTCGGTCACGGGGCTGACACGTAGTGACAGACAAACCAGCCACATTCACACCAGTAGGTAACCTCATGAGGACGTCTTTGGACTGTGGGAGGAAGAGCACAGAGAGAACACACAGATTTGGATTTGAACCCGAACCTCCTCGTTGTAAGGAAGGTTGTGCTACTTTCTGCACATTTACAATATGCAGAAAAGTTTGAATGCAACATAAGAAAAGGGGCTATCACAGTGTTTGGGCTTAACGGCATTCAGTGGTTTTAGTTAGTCATTAGAATTTGGCAGCACGCCTCCAGTGGTCATTCCGGTAGCTGCAGTCTTTCCGGGCTTTTCTGCAGCCTGCAGGTTGAGTGTGCAGCAGCAGGATCATTTTCATGTATTTGTTTGCTTCTGTCAAGATGCAAACTGCTCCGTCATCACTTAACTGAACTTAAAGTTCCTCTTGAGAAGCAGAACTGAAAGTCCTCAGCAGCACCGGAGATCAAGTCGACGCATCTTTGAGTCAAAAATGAGTCTGTTCTACCCGAGCAGGAAATAAACTCTTCAAGGGTCTCGTGCGTTTGCAAGAAACTCCTTCAATAATTCAACAGATTGATGTGGTGTCTCAGGGACTGAATCTGCGGGATCAGTGGCCTGTTGTTCGTCTATTTGTGTCGCAAATCTGGCTCAGGATGACCCGCTGTGCCACAAACAGGGCTGAGTCCCATGTAATGCATTAAGCTCTGCCCCACAGCCTGTCAGGGCCAAGTCCAACATGTCTGCCGGTTTTCAACTAATGGGGAAATCATGTCGGCGCAGGCTCAGTGCTGCTGCAGTTCAGGGCTCCATTACCACGGGGGTTCATTAGAAACACGAAGGAGCAGCTTCTGCATGGAAGCCAGCCCTCTCCAAAACACGTCAAACACGTAGCAGAAGAAGGTTAGCTAGAATGGTGGACCTGCAGCTTCTGTGTTCTGCAACGTAAAATGAGTGTTTCAGTCAGTGGAGCCTGGTGGCTTTGAAGAAAGCCGTTTAGTAATGCTTGTAAAAATGTCTCTCTTTGGCATGTTGATAGATCCCTTGAGTGATAAACACATTGAACAACAACCTGCGCCTGCTCGTAAACGTCCGTCAGTAGCAACAGAAGCGGACATGCATGCATTCATCAGCTGCATTTGTCTGCAAGGATAACAACGTTGCCATGACAACCGTTTTTTTTGTTTGTTTTTTTTTGCTGCCACCAGCTGAAGTACCAATCTGAATTTCAGATTCCATCCCAATCCCTGAATAAAGGATCGAGCAGGTTTAAAACACGCCACGGCTCGTCCCGGGCCATGTGGCGGCGCCCGGTGTGCAGGACCTGCTTTCCCCACGTGTTCCATGGCGCCTGACTTTTTAGCGTTGCATTAGACTGACATCTGTCGTGCTGCGTTACAAGATGTGTTTGTCTTAAAATACCTCGGCTTCTTTTACTCGTCTGTATGGCTGGCGTGACTGTTTCTCTCTCAGGAGCAGATGCTGTTGTTAATGTGGATGATGTAGCAGAGATGTCAAATGAATAAGTTAAACGTATTTAGATTTGTGTCCCGCTCCCTGACTTCCTTCCTTCTGTTCACCTTCTGTCGGGAAAACACACAAACATCGACCGAGCAGCGTCCTAAAAATGATTCTTTAATTTGTCTTCTAAACGTCATCGTTGATAGTCATTGATCCTTTTTGAAGGTCAAAATAAAATTTCCTCACAAATAAGCGTCGACTGAAGCAGGTTTGAACTCACAACCTTCAAAA
This sequence comes from Symphodus melops, assembly GCF_947650265.1. Classification (NCBI taxonomy): domain Eukaryota; kingdom Metazoa; phylum Chordata; class Actinopteri; order Labriformes; family Labridae; genus Symphodus; species Symphodus melops. The sequence continues at coordinate 1,306,426 of NC_136700.1, forward strand.
TAAGAAAATAAGGATTCCAGAGTCTGGGCCCCTCTGTCCCTGGAGACTGATCCACCACCTGACCCTATGTATGGGTCGTCCTCCTGATAGTGCACCACTTCCCCCCGCTCTCTCTTGGACTCACACTGGCGGATGATGGGCGTGTCTCGTGACGTCACACTGATCGCTCTGTAAAGGTCGCTGCGTCCAGAAACATCGCGGCCGCACCTTTTCTAACACTTTCCGTGCTGTTGCTGTGAAACGGACTCACTTGAAAGTCGGAGCAACGCTTCACTTCAGGTGCTTCAGAAGCAAAATAATCTATTTCTTCAAACAGTCGGATAATGATTTCTCTCTCTCTGTGGAGTGCAGGAGAGCCGTTAGAGGACGGAGAGAAACGCCTTTTGTGATGGCCTTTAAAAAAAAAAATGAGAAAAGATTTTTTAACTTTAAAGCAGAAGAAGAACATCACAGTTTTTAAAAGGTAGCTGGAAGAGCATAGATTTCACTTTCGCATCAGGAGGATTGTCTTCGACTCTCAGACGTGACTTCGCTCTTTCTCCCTTTTGCTTTCATCGTCTGACTGGTTCATGCATGCATCTTTCCTCGTGTGTTCGTGTGCACATCAGTGTGTATATTGTTGTTGTTTCTGCCCGTGTGTGTGTGGGGATGGATTCTGGCTTCTGTCTTCTTTTTGAGCATTAAAGTGAACAAAACTCAAAAGTCTTCTCTCCCTGTTTTCATCTCTCTCTCTCTCTCTCTCTCTCTCTCTCTCTCTCTCTCTCTCTCTCTCTCTCTCTCTCTCTGTAGGTTTCTCCAGGCAGCTGTTTGATGTCATGACCCGACAAACAATTATCTGTGAGGATAGAGATGTCAGAGCGTCTGTGATTTCTGCACACACACACACACACACACACACACACACACACACACACACACACACACACACACACACACTTACTCATATGCCAGGTGGGAGATATGACAGAATAATTGGGGAAGGTGTACGAGAGGAAATGCTGCAGGGATGAGACGGAGGGATGTATACAGGTCAGAGTGGGAGGTGTGAGGAGAGGAGGTCTGTGTGAATCCATCAAACATCACAACTCTAAATTCTCTATTCAACAGTCAAACCACTGAAGACAACCTAAAAACCCTGAGACGACGCAGAGACTGGTGTGCTGCGGTGCAAAGAAAAGTGTAGCATCAAAAAGTGTCTGTCTTTGTAAAGTCCTGTGAGAGCGAGAGCTTGGAGGAGAAGGTGGACTGAAGATGAAGGACACATGAGGGAGTGAAGTGGACTTCAGGTGAACTGAGACTTGGGTTGAAATTCTGCTCACCTGAATCATAAAAGCACATCTGCACATGACCTCAATCGCCTTGCCCTGTGTCTAAAATGTAAACGCCAACAAGGCCATGCAAACACACGGAGCCCTTCAGTGCTTCAGGTCTCTACTGTGTATCATCCTGTTTGCATTCAAATGCATAGAAAGCTCGCCTGTTGTTACAAAGCCTAAATAAATGAGGTGAAGGTGACGCCGCTGCCACCACGCCAGAATCACTGGAGGCCGTGCAGCTCATCGTGCACGCCACCACGCGCACTGTTTCTCAACTTCACGACCGCCAAATGTTTCGGTCAGCTGTGAGGCAACTTGAGCACAAAGGGGAGATTTTTTTAGTCGACCATAAGGTGCCTGAAGCTTCTCTTTGAGGCCACGCCCACTTTCCTCCAATTGGCCAGCTCCGTTTTACAGTGGCAGGGAAGTGTGTATCTTGATTTAAACAACTTTGCCGAGGTTTAGTGTGAACATGCAACAACTTAACTTTACATGCACAGTTTGTATTTTAAATAAGCATCAGCAGAATAAGTGTTAGCAGCCCTGATTAGCATTCACGTTGTGTTGGCTCATTCAGACACACCAGTTCATTTACAGCTATCAGTGTTTGCTGCCTTTTTGTAAAGAAAAGGTGCTAACAAGCTCATGGTCGTATTTCAGTCAGGAGGCAAAGACGATGCACTCTCACTGTAACTAAACCGAAGCTGTTCCTGGTGACGAGCCCTGATATGATTGATGAGAGTCGTCACTTCATTATCAGTGCAGACTAAATGTACAAAAAGGATTCCCTCTCTTCTTGGAATCAGGAGAACCAGCTGCGCTAATAGTCGTGGAGCACATCACAAATCGATTATATTTTCATTTCGGTGCATCGCGGAGAAACAGAGGGAATATTTGTAGCACACAATTTGAATTAAAAAAGATCAAACTAGCCGAGCTCAGAGTCTTACACGGATCTTATCTTCACAGATGATGAAAATTTGGGGGATGAAATGTAATAAACAAAAAAAAGAGAAAAAAAAGCATTAACTGTCACTCAATTCTTCACTTCTCCTCTTTCATCAGCTACAAACTCCCGTTGCTCTTCCCACTTCTTGTTTCATCCCAACTTAACTTTCATACATTTATCTGTCTCTCGTTTCCTTTCTCTCTTCTTTGACGTCACACCCCCCCTCCGCCCTCCCACCCCTCCCTGACCTCCCTCCTCCGTCGCTCCCTATCATTTGTCTCCCCTCACAGCCTTGCAGTCTCATCTACTTTTCCTCATGTTCTGCCGTCTCCCTCTCTCATCTTCTTACATCACCCGCTCCCTCCCTCGCTTCTTTTAACATTTCAATTCCCAACAGTCCCTCCTTGACTCCTCTGCCCTCATTTCCTCGTCTCTTCTCCTTTTTTCATCACCCTTATCTCCTCGACATTTTTTTATTTTATTTGCAGAAACCTCTTGTGTCATCCAGTCCCTCCTCCTCCTCTCTTCTGTTACTATCCATCCTCTCTCTCTCTCTCTCTCTCTCTCTCTCTCTCCCTCTCGCTCGCTCATCTTTTTTTCTGTTCTGCAGTTTCACAACATCGACCTTCCTTCAGGCCTTCGTCACACTTTCTTTTTCATGCGTGCTTTTTGTCCCACCTGTGATGTTTGATTCTTGTGAGTACAGATGTACATGCACAGTCTGTGTGAGTTGTGAATGTTGGAGGTACAGCTTAGCCTCAGGTATCTCGCTCCGACATCACGCGCACAAATCAGGAAGTTAAGCGCAGGTTGCAGGGTCGCCGACAGCAGCAGCTGTAACTTAAACGATTTAAGACTCCTTATTCCAAACAACCCCACAAAGAGTTGGCACTCCAAGTTTTGGGAACGCCGGGTATAAGGGTTTAAGTTTGCACGGGGACAAGATTGGATTGGATTGCACGAACAGAAAGCTCGGCTGTGTTTGATGACCTGAAATGAAACCAGTTTGCTCTTCTTCTCTTAAACTCGCCGTCATCTTGCTGATCTCTTTTCTCTCTCCTCCCACTTGCACAGTCATCCGCCGTCCTCATGCTCTCTTCCCTCTATTCTTCCGTTCCCCTCATGCTCTCTCTCTTTCCCCCGGGGTCTACTGTAGCAGAGATAACCACGTGTATTGGTGCTGTGTTACAGTGTCTGGGTGCTGTCGATAGCTTATCTAAAGGAGGCTTACACCCTGAGAGCACGCACACACACACACACACACACACACACACACGCACTCAAGAGCATCACGCAGGCTCAACGTGCACGATGTGAAAGAAGCACACACATGCACCGCAGGGAGAGAAGCATTCCCTCACTGCTGTGTAATCATCTTCATTCACAACACGGTCCATTTGAAAATTCTCCGGATCGGACCGCCGGGCCAAACACAACTGATGTATCCCTGAGTCACAACACTGTACACGTGTGCATGTCACTGCGGGGCCTCACATGTTATTGTGTGTGAATGTAGAAACAGGTGTTTGCAGATGTTTGAATTGAAGAAAAGAACTTATTTAAAATCTCGGGGGTGCTATCCTGCCTTTCAGATAAAGATGAAGCTCAACAGTACGTCCCCTCAGAGTTCATGTTGCTCCCCTCTGACACGCTCACATTGTTGTTCTAAGTGTCTGACAGAAAGGATCCCTGCTGAGCTGAGACCTCTTCTCCTGGAAACAGCTGTAAACTGCTCTCTTCAAAGCCACCTGACAAAAACAGCAACCTGACTTCATAGTGCACAGGAGCTGCTCCTTTGTTTGGATTTATTGAGACTAACTAACTCCATCACACAAGCATGAAGGAGAAGTTTAAAGAAACAAACAGCTCAGCAGGTTTTTAAGACGCTGAAATATTGTAACACAGAGACTATTCAACAAGACACACGAACAGTAGGTTTGTTTCATATAGCACACGTTGACTTTCAAACACCTGCTGAGTGAGTCTGAGTAACTTTTCCCCATGAACACCATGAAAAGGTTTAAAATAATGGATCTATAAAACACGCATGTGTGTGTGTGTGTGTGTGTGTGTGTGTGTGTGTGTGTGTGTGTGTGTTGTTCTGCATGCTGAGTTTATGTTTTTTCCTTCAGGTTGTTTGATTTATTATTGATCAGAGGCAGAACAGTAGCCAGAGTGCGGAATGAAATGAAATAATAAAATAAGGTAAAATCCCACAACAGCTCGGCGCCGCAGAGGGATGAAGAGATGAAGGTGAAAAAAAAAACAGAGACGGGGAAAGAGGACGTGTCGGAAACTGCCGAGTGTTCCTTCATTTTTCTAAAGTTGATGAGACTCACGAGTTCACGTGACCACAGCGTGAACGACTGCAGCCATGTTTAACTCATGGATACGTCCTGGTTGAATATGGAAAACAAAAAGTGATAAATAAAATGTGATTCAGGTCACACCTACACAATCACAGGCTGAGGCTGGAACAGAAGGAAACCGTCACACATTGATTCACATTTAAAGGCCAATGACGAAGCAGCAGGAGCAACTCCAAGCTGGGAGTCGAACCCTCAACCTTCTGTTTGACAGACGACTGACCCACAGCCGCCCCTATCTGCCAATTATCTATCAATGAATCATCATCTAAATAACTGTAATAATGATGACTCACCCTGCACTCAGGAGCTTTCACTAAACTGACGCAGCTAACCATCCAATCAAATTCATCCAGACTTTATGTCCCACCTTCTATCTTGTGATTGGCTCGATACTGTTTGAGTTGGAGATGCTCACAACACAGCAGAGATGCTCTTGAAGTTCTACTTAATTTGATGGTATAAAGAATTTTTTTTCTGGTTTGATGCTAAGTTGCATTTCATCGGCCCGTACTCTTAAGCAACATCAATCAAGCTGAGCCCAGTCGAACCAAAGAACAGCGGCCGTCTGGCAGCCAGACGTGAGCTCGACCTGATTTAAGGTGAATTGTTCCTTTAAGGCTCAAACTAAAAATGCATCTCAAATGCAAATGTGAAACTGTTAACTCACATTAGAAGCAGGTGTTTAAAAAACCTTTTCCCTTTTTCCATTAATCATCTCACGAGCTGTTTAAGTGTTCAGGCCCTCAGACAGCCGAGTGCTTATCAGTCCTGTCTGACAAATAGCTGACTGTCATTCTTTTCTCCGTTCCCGTGTCGCTGCAGACTCATAGAATAACTGCATAATCGCCTCTCATTCATCAAACTCGGGGCCCCTTTAGTCGTCAGAGCAGAAGGGTGACAGCACATTTCTGCCTCGTAAGGACATCGATAGTCGCCCGGTGTTTAACAGACACGGCTGATATTCACAATGTGTTTGAGGAATGAGGTGAATGACGGCGTCGCCCGCGACGTAATAGGAGACATTAAAGCTTTTCAGACATAATTGGGTTTCTGGGCCTCTGCTGAATGGGCCCGCTGAGGAGAAATGTGTCGCTCCTTAGTTTTCATAACTCACTGGAATCACAGGGTCGACGTCGTCTCTGGCCCTTTTTCTGTTCCTCTATCATTTCAACGTCGTCTCCGGACTCGTTCCTGCTCGACCCATCGTCAACTTCTCACACATGTGGCTGCATTAGATTTTCATCAACACTACCTCCATTTGTCTCTTTCACCTCCTCGTCTTCTAGACCTCCACACTCAAGCTCCAAAAAGCTCATGAAGTTCTGCAGCTCGGTGCATTCTGCATACTGACGTACATGAGCTCTGTGGACGATGAGCTGGGGGTTATGTTGAAGTCCAGACGGATGAAGTCCCCTCACATCCAGATATATGAACACTTCCATCCCGGTCCTGCAGAACAGCTTCAGACACATCTAGAAAGACTATGAGTGTGAACCGTATGCATGGACCCAACTTTGCCCTGCATGTTTCTAAAACCATAAATAATGCTGAGGACGGTTGTCCCGTCGGTCAGAAGGACAGAGTCGTCTGTCTCCATGAGGTCTTGTGTGTCTCTGCTGTGTGGACCTTTCTTCTTCAGGTTTCCTTTTTAACGTCTGACACAGAAAGCTTCTTTCCAATTAAAGGAACATGCAATCTGTTTCATCGTGTCTTCCAGTGGTTCACATTTCAAACTGTTGTCATTTTGTTCCTCCTAAAAATAAAACGTCCTTGTCTCAGATTTCAATTTTAGACTGTTTCTTTTTCTCTGTTTCAGTCTGAGCGATTATTTGTTCAACTTAAATGGAGTCTCTGTGTCACTGCGTTCACTGGAGTCTCTGAGGGACGCATGAATAGGAACAAAGTGCTTTAAGACTAAAAAAGCCTTGATAAGGTTTCATGATGAACCTTGAAGGAAGGGAAAAAAAGGGGGAGTGTGTGCATGCGTGCATAATCTACAGAAGAAAAAAAAACTCTTCACAAAAAGTGGGTGGGTTAGCGAGAACATAATAAGAGAGCGATAAAGAACAAAGGAGGGATAAAAAAGTTTGGAGGCAGCGTTAACTCTGAAAAAGAAGAGATAGAAACCAGCAGCCTGGAAACAGAGCGTCCTCTCCAGCACGCACAGATCTTATCTGTATCCAAACTACACATTCATTGAAGCTATCTTTTTTCCCTTCTAATCACAGTAATGATGTGGAAAAAAATGGCCTTGATTTAAAAGTCCGGAGTCCGGCCGGTCGGATTCTTAGACAGGCCGGGTAAAAAATGTGAGCACACATCATCACGGAAAAATGTTCAGGGCTGGACTGTTACACAAATTCCCCTTCAATTAGGTGAGACCAGCAGGTGATTCCACGCACATCCTCGTCAAGGCCGCACTTCAACGCTATCTAATGATGCAAGCGTATTGAATGGGAAGAGATTAGCATTCGCTCAGCATTGATCGCCGCGGCCTCTTCCAGACACTCGAGACGTCGGCTGATCTCAAACGGCTTTAAGCATTAGACTCCATAAGTGTTTCTTCTCTCTCTTTTCCAGGAAGGTTGAATGTCTCCTGATTTGATTCACGTTGACTGCCGAGGCCGACATTAAGCGCTCGGCTGTTTATCTTTCTGTGAAGCTCATTTCATATTGACTGCACATCAGAAGAGCCTCCCAGGACTCTCTCTCTCTCTCCTCTGTCTGACGTGCCGGACGTCTGAGAGAACACTGGAAACACGCCATGGTGATGTTTACTCCATGGAGACTCTGGTTGAAGTCCTGTGTGGTTCATCACTTCTGAACCGCCGTCCTAAACTGAATGCATCCATCTTTGAGCCCAACCCTGTCACCATGACGATGAGCAGTCTTAAAGTGATGCAGGCGGGTGTAAATTGGAGTAAGTGGAAAGTGTGTGTGCTCCACATGCATCCACTAAAGGTATCCACATAAATTTCTCAAAGGACCTGCGGCTACTTGGAATGCAAACAGTCACGGGAACGAATGAATCCAAGGTTTGATTTAATGGAATTTAAAACTGGATTAGATTGCAGAGACATTCAGGGAGACCACAGTCGGTTTCCTTTATAAAATGTCGCACACACACACACACACACACACACACACACATAGTCGGCGTGTGTCAGTCAGCATCTCCTTGCCCTTCTTTCTGCAGCTCTAGTCATAAAAGCGGGATAATCTATTGCTCTGAATTATTTACGTCCTATCAGATGGCTCCATCTCCTCTGTCGCCGGGCGGAGTCGGTGAGATTGCTTTATTTTCCAGGGAGCACAATCGTATTTATTATGACTATTAATGTGTGCAGCTTCTCCTTATCAAAATATGCATCTGGTTTGTAGTGTGTCTTAGTTCCAAGTGTAATGACAGTTACATCTATCTGTGTGTCAGTGACTGTTAGACGTGTGACAGATGAACGCTCCCTCTCCTCTTTCTGTCACTGATTGCCTAACGAGGCTCACCTGGCCTCGGAGCGGACTTCAGCAGGGGCAGAGGTTTATTGGAGTTGGGACTGCTGCACCTCGCAGTCATGAAACATCTGTTCTGTTCTGTCACATTATATTCATTTGGTCATTATTGTGGTTTAGTTGTTGTGTTATCGTAGTAAATCCCTTTGCTAAGGTGTTGCTCGCCCCATAGGCCCCATCGCCTTATGGTGAGGCGTCACGCACCTTTCAGAATGCTGATACGTTTTAAATCTCCACGGACTGATGTCCTGCTCGGCTGCAGAGTCGATCACATCAGAGAGACGTCAGAGCGGGGTCAGGATGCCTGTTTGGTCCAGAGCGTGGTGTAATGTTTGGTCGTAGAGAGACACGGTAGCATCCGATGTTCTGGGGTTACTGAACGTTCACCATCCTGAAACTATGTTCAAACATAAACTACAGGAGTTGAATGTGAAGACGCTCTCTCACCCCAATCTTTGGGAGCACAGACGACCTGTTAGCCAGAGTTGCTACCAAAGAGATGAATTATGAAATATAGATCAAATGGCTCTGTCAGATGCATCTACAAAAGCAGGAAGTAGGACAGAGTGGTGGCAGTGCAGAAAGTCCTGGGGGGGCGGAGTGTGTGGGGGGGGGACTCTGCAGCAGATCTCATTATGTCACCAAACTGGGGCTGTGTCCACACACCTGACAGCTCCACTGTTTCTGCCGAGTGGATTGTGTTAACGGTCCGCTGGGAACGTCTGGCGTTTGGTAACAGCTGGCTGAGACGTAAATGACGTGATGAGGTTGTGTTTATGACTTCAGAGCTCCTGATTGGCTCACAGTAATGACTCGTCTGTCTGCGCTGCGTGTCTCCTTCCAAGGGTCAGCAGGGGCGCAAACCAAACGACAACTTAATGCCAGTGATTTAATCACTTTGGATATGTAGAGAAATAGTTTTGGTTCTACTGCAGAAAAGATGATTAAATAAATGTGATCGGAGCTTTTTTAGCCTTCAGAGGAAAACGTCCTTGTCGTTGATATATCAGGACATTCGGAGCCTCAGAAACCTCACAGGACTGATTGGACCCCTGGGAGAAGATGGTCACCACCTCAAGGCTGAGAAGTGCAGCTATTACCATGTCATGTTTAAAGAGAAGCAGCAGCCACCCCCCCCCCCCCAACACACACACACACACACACACACACACACACACACACACACACACACACACACACACACACACACTGCTTAAAGTCCAGCTCAGCTTCCCCATCCTGCAGAGAAACTAAAATCATCCATCCCGACAGATGCTCTTACAAAATTATAATCTGAGGTGTTTAAAAGACAATCTGTGTTTTTATTTAACCCAGCTCCCCTGTGTGTGTGTGTGTGTGTGTGTGTGTGTGTGTGTGTGTGTGTGTGTGTGTGTGTGTGTGTGTGTGTGTGTGTGTGTGTGTGTGTGTGTGTGTGTGTGTGTGTGTGTGTGTGTGTGTGTGTGTGTGTGTGTGTGTGTGTGTGTGTGTGTGTGTGTGTGTGTGTGTGTGTGTGAGAGAGAGAGAACAAGAAGTGTGAAAAATGACACTTTGCCTCCTCACTCTGCATTTTTGACCTTTCAGGCATTATCGCACCTCGGCTTGTGTTTCTGTGTCCATCTTTTTGATGCTGTTTGTGTGTGTGTGTGTGTGTCTGTGTGTGTGTGTCACATGTTTGAAACTTGTTTGCCGCTTTTGTCTGACTCTGCGTCGTAGAATAGTGTATTTTTGTCAGAAGCCTGAGATTTCTCTCACCTTGGGACACGTCTGCTAAAGATAACGTGCTATGAAGCTCAAAGTGTTGGACATAGATTGTAGTTAAGAAGTGGATGCAGCCGATGTGACGCCAATACTTGTTTTTTGACTCCTCGAGTTCGGCACTTTGGATCTTGGCTCTGGCCATTTGATGTTTCTGGATGTGTTATGTTTAGCGTTGACCAGCCAACATGACAGGATAGCCCAGTCATGTCGATTTGCTCAAACATTGCTTGTGTTTGCTGCACACCTCCTGACACAGACTGTTTTGATTTCATGCATTGACTACTGTGACTCCCTTCTGCAGGTCTTGCTTCTTTCATCAAACCCCTGCAGATGATCCAAAACTCCCACTGTGACATTTGTTTCTAATTTTAACCCTGACGACGGCCTTGAAGTGGATGATAGCTTCAGATACATCGATGTCCGGACTACCAGCCAGCTGTCAGTGAGTGACAGCATGCACTGATGTGGCTTCTTCCTTTCTAGATCCTTGTGTTGTTCTTACTCCCAGATCTATTATGCTTCAAAAGCATCTGCTCAAATGTATCAACCCTCACTCTCCTTTAGAGCTGCAGATAGATTAGCAGGTCCAGATGCCTGTCTGTTGTGCGCAAAATTAGCATAACCCACAATCTACAAATTAAACTCCTACTAATTGAATTGTCTGATGCACCATGTAAGATTAAAGCCGCTGAGTGCAGGCTGTCGGCTGGAGCTGTCCTGAGTGCTGAAATAAAATAAAACAACACTGCAGGAAAGATTTCTGACAAAACGTCATGATGAGTGTGTCGCTCTCCATGGTGCTGAAATGAAAGCCCACACTAAAAGCTGCTGCAGGGCTGAGTTTTAATACTCCAGTACTGTACTGACAGTACGAGATTCAAACCTACAACACAGGTGCAGGCCTCTCTCTCACACACACACACACACACACACACACACACACACACACACACACACACACACACACACACACACACACATTTAAAATGTCTGCCGAGCAAATTACCTTTTTTTGCAGAATTTTCACCGAAGCAGAAATTTAAGGTTCTCAGGCTTTATTTAGTTTTTCCTCCACTGTTTTTTTTTTAACTTGGTTCTTTGGTATTTTTAGGAGACAGGAGTGCCCACAGCTCTTCCCCAGAGCCTGCAGCATCTTGTTCAGCATCATTAGACAAACAGTTCGACGTCGGGGCAGAAATACTGAATGCTCGGGGGTACGCCAGGAAAGCTGCTGCAGGATTCAGGGGAGCTTCCCATATAACACCAGACATACCAGCTCAGTGAAGCTCCTCTGCTATTCTGACACTTCTCATGCCTGGAAGGGTTCATTAAAACTAACCATCATATTCTGTTTAATAAAGGACAAGTTTAGAAATTGGTCAGTTTATAACAGCAGGTATTTCCTGAAGAAAAACTCTACATTGCCAGTAAAATAGTTCTAAAACATGCAGCAGCCAGACTGGGCGGCTCAGTCTAAAGTCTGGGACTTAAGTTGGGAACCAGTTCAATTCCAAGTGCAGACCAAGTCTGGAAATTGGTCTGGTAGGGTGGAGAGGTGCCAGTTCACTTTTCTGAACACTGCAGAGTTATCCTTGAGCAAGATGCCAGCTCAGGAGCTATTCTTCTGGTGCAGTGACCACGTAGTTGTTGGTCTGGTACCTGCTGATCTGAAGGTGAAGGAGTCAGCAGGAAAGGGTTGTCACAGATGATGACTGCATCTCCTCTCATGGATTTTCTGAAGCCTGCGGGACCGGGGAAACGCACGTCTCAGGAGTCTGACACAGGCATCAGAGAACCCGGCTGCAGGAGCTGCGGGGGTTCATGGGGAGCGTTCGCCAGCGGGGGAGCGGCTGATATGTATGCATGAAAGCCTCGACGCTGCTCTGTCAGTCAGCCCACAGCCTTATTACCACTGTTTGAATATTTCATTCAATAAAGTTTGTTGATGGTTCATCAATGTCTCGACTGCACACTCATGCCTTCTGAACTCATTATCAGTCAGATTTATTCAGTGTTTCCCACTTTGTTAGTTACAAAGCCGAACTGGATGAAGATCAGAATTCAGACGAGAGAGGGGGAAAGAGACGCTGCCGACGTCGACGGCATCGAGAAGCAAAGATGTAAAAATGTTGTCTGTAACTTTTCTTTAACACTTCTTCTGAGCTCTTTTTTTTCTGAAGCATGTAAAGTCTCTGCTGATTCCACACGGTTTCAGAGTTTGAAAACTTTATTTCTTTTTTTTTTTTGCTCTACGTCACAGAAACACAAACTTACAGGCAGCGCAGTTTAAGACGTCGAGCGTTCATGCTTCCTCCAGGCCAGAAAACACGCCGCCATGTTGACTCTTTATCTCTTTCATCTTTTTTCTATTTAGCTTCTTTTATTCCTCTCTTAATGAACCTCTGTTTTGTTCTTTCTTTTTGATCTCAGCCCGTGATGGTTTAGCTGTGAGCAGATATGTTCTCATGAAACGTTTCAAACACAGACCCGAATCTAAACACTTCACATCCTGCACATTTTCTGCTCCGTCTGCACAAATCATCCACAACGTTTATCAAACAGATCTGTGGCATCGGCCGGGCAAGACGTCTGTCTGCTAGCAGTATGCTAATATGCTAATGAGGAGCAGGACGAGTCAGCACTATCACATCTGAAGAGAAAGAAGAAGAAGAAGAAGGAACATGAGGGCAAGGCAGAATAAGACAGACGTGAGCTCAAGTGATTTTGTCTTTTTGTGTGTGTGTGTGTGTGTGTGTGTGTGTGTGCCTTATGTGTGTATAACTCTCTAAACTGAGAGCAGTCAGATAAAAAGCTTGGGGTGTTGTTTTCCAACACGTAGTAACATTTCAGACATGTCAAATACTGTGTCATGTGTCTGTGCATAAAAAGGTGGTGTTTTTATTTGCCAGTGTGTCTTTGAGGCTCACACACACACACACACACACACACACACACACACACACCCTGTGGCCCGTCTCAGCAGGCCGCCCGTTCTCGAGCAGCAGAAGCTGAGAGCCTGCTCATGTTCTGAATCTGTCATGAAAGTTAAAAAGGAAAGAAACAGAAAACAGCAGTAGCGTTGTGTTCCTGTGAGAACAGCTGTGAGCTTGTTCACTCAGCAGGTTTGTTTCTCTTTGTTTAAAGGATTAAAACCATTCATCTTCTCCATGTACGAGTCGTGCTCGGAAAGGATTTGAATTAGAATCAACTTTTAAGGGAATAAAAGTTCAAGCTCGCCACTTTTAGCCGGAGCTGTATGTGTGCACGCAGACTTCAGCTGGACCTTCTCATGTTTGCACGCGACCTCTTCGACCTCTGTGCACATCATTAAAGTGTTTCCTTGTGTTTTCTGTTACTTTGTTCTCCTCCGCTCTTTAGTTGGTTCTGCTTGGTGCACGCAGCATTGGTGTAAAGTGAGATACTCTCATTAAAACGTGGCTACTTGTTCACACCACGTCTCACCTCGGGGGATAAAAGCCCACTGTGACAGTACTGCACATGTTAAATGCATGACATGAAAATACTTGATAAAAAGGAATGTCAGTTCAGCACACTGGATCCAGACTGAGCCAGATTTTCAGAGAGTCAAATGAGGAAAAAGTTTGGTTTAAACAAAAGAGGATGAGAAGCTGGTCCGACACGTGTCCTCGTTTGATAAGTCTGAGATTTGGAAGGAAAAGTTGTGTCAGAGTGATTCCACTCCTCTTCTAAGTGAATATCTACAAATCTGCACCTGCTCTCCTGTTACCACAGATACTTTGGCACCGAACACGCCATAAATTAACATTTGCTCTCCGCCTACACGTCCTCGAGCTGTATCCCTCTTATCTCTGTTGGCCTCTCTCTCTCTCTCTCTCTCTCTCTCCATCCTACTCAGTCTCTCGTCCCTCTCTTCTCTTGGTCAGAACACGGTAATGTCTCTCATCTTTCTTTAACTGTAGAAACAAACAAAAAACATGACATGATTATATCATGCAGTTGCGGCAGCTGTGTGTTTGCATCTTGTTCACTCTGCTGAAGCGTGAACATGCTTTTTTTTTTTTTCCCTTGCATGACCCCCTTCCTCGCTCGCCCCGGCGCCATGCGGGGGCAGTGAGATGGCCCTGCCTCCTCGATAGCACTGGCTCATTGGGGTTAATAATGGAGTGCAATACAACTGAAGGAGGACCAGAATACTTTCTCGACCAAAGACCAAATCTGCTGGAAACTCATCCCACATTGGTCCCACAGACACTCGAGAAACAGGAAAGGAGACGAGGGAGGAGGCAGGAGAGAGAGGAGGGGTCGTCGTGTGTTCGTCTGTCTCCATGTGTGATAGTTGTGTTAATGTATTTACATGTTCATGTAGGATTTCCTGTGTGAGTGTGACGTGATCAGAGCAGCTTCAGGTGCCTTCAGATTATTTAATTAACACTATAAAAAGTGTTTTCTTTGGGCGTATGTGACACTTTTCACTCGCACTGAATCCGGACGTCATCATTTGCACATCTGAGACGTTTCACTACTCTCTTCAATCCTGAATTCAAGCCGGATAAAAATTCACTCTCTACACAAAGTGTGAAGTTACAGACGAGTCTGCGTTTTCTTCCCATCGCGTTCACTGAACAAAGAAACATCCTTCAGGCTCTCGTTTGGCTTCAAACGCTCAGTTTGGTTTGTTTCGGGATTTTTTCAAAAGACTTCATGAAAAAAGCAAAACAGGAAGTGGAGCCATTTTTCAGCAATAAAAAATGAAGCAAGCTGGAAAAGGAAGAGGCAGAGATAAATGCTTAATATGGAGGAATTATTAACACCCACAGATACGTCTCCTCCGTGTTCACCAGGACAGAGACACCTGAACCGTATTCAAATCTGTGAGACACCTGCTGAGGGAAATGATAAACCGACCTCACTATCAGACATTAAGGAAACATGCTATGTTGATGCTGAATGTTTTAATCAGCTCCACGAGCAAAAACATTGTTTTTTTTTTTAAATCAAAAAACCACTTTAAAAAAAATCTGCCTTATGTTTTGTTTGAATACATCATTTGTTCTTTCAGGTCCTTCTTCTTGTTTTTCCCCCTCAACGTCACACACACACACACACACACACACACACACACACTGCAGGGCATCAGTCACACACAGGACAAAGGTGAAGGCGTGAAGATACTACATGTTCTTTGACGTATTATACCATATTCACTTGAAGGGTTTGACACAGCAGTGGATCTAAATTGATTTGGAAAGAATAAAGGAACGGTGCGTCTATCCGAGATGCCTTTTTGTTGTGTGAAGAGGAAACGGGGACATTCGCTCCTTTCAGCTGCGACGTGCTTCACAAACAGGTTTATTTAAAGAAGGTAAGAAAAAAACAGACCTGTGTTTATTAAAAGTGGATTTAAAAAACGTTAAGCCTTCCGCTGAGCTCAGCTCAACTAATGCTCAGCTCTGGCAGAGCTCCACTCTCTGTCATCCTGCTTTGACACTAAGAGAAATAAACCAGGTTTCTGCATGACTAAAAATAAAGGTTTTGTTTGGACGGCTGTCTCTGTACTGTAGATTAGAAAATTATTAACAGGGGATTAAAACTAAGAGGCCGTGACTGTCAACTCAAAGAACATGGAAACTTTCAATTAGGCCTAACGCACACAGCAACAATAAGAGGAGTGACGGGGAGTGTTCAGTATGCTGCAGGTCGTCAGCTGTTTGTAGCCTCAAACACATCGGGACTAAAACAATATACAATATCATTTTATATTCGTTTTTAAAGGTTTACTGCACTGAATTTTGTCTTAAAAAGTCTTCTTCTTTCTGTCTCTCCTCCTTGACCCTCTGTTGCCCCCCCCCCCCCCCCCCCCCGTTCCCTCTCTCAGTCCTTCCTCTCTCCGGCTCAGCTCTTCCCTGTGTGTCAATACTGAGAGTGTTTGCATTCTCCTGCAGACTCCTCCTGTCAGTCTGCTTGTCCAAACCCCAGGGAGAACAGACTGGATTAATAACAACCTGCTCCAACCTGTCGTCTCCTGCAGGGCGGAGGGAGGGAGGGAAGGAGGGAGGGAGGGTTTTACAGAGAGAGTGACGGGAAGGAGAAGAATGAGGGGAGAGAGGACAACACAAAGGGAAGGTGCACGGTGAGAGACATGAGGAGGAGGAAGACGTGGAGAGGGGAAGGCGGGTCAGATGTGAAATGATGGAGAGGTGAAGACAAGACGGACGACAGAGAAGGTGTTTTTGAAGGTGAGAGAGGCAGAGAAAAGAGGAGTGAAGGTCTGAAAGAGACGAGTTAAAGGATGCAGACAGGAGGAGGAGTTTTTATTAAGTGAGACAGGATGGAGCGAGGCGTCACGAGGCCTGTTAAGGGCTCTCTGGTGGAAACAACCTGGTGCAGTGATAATTAGAAAATTGTTTTCTCCTCCTCGACTTCATTAGCACCCTGCTCTGCCTCCTCCTCCTCCTCCTCCTCCTCCTCCTTTATGTCTCCCTTCACCCTACACATCTCCATCCTTCTGTCTTTTATTCTATTTAAAGGAAACGTCACCTTCACTTCACTCTGTGTCACCACCCTGCACGTTGCCAGTCCTCATCTCCAGGAATAAACTCAGAACATCACATCATCTGCCCATATGTCACATCTGATGTCACGTGCTGCGCGAACATGAGAAACCACGACTCAATTACAGAGAGCGATCTGCCCAGAGACCACCCGCTGAGATCCGCTAATGATTCATCACACGAGCGGCCCCTCAAGACTTTAATATGAAAGAAAAATATCTGTGATCCAAACAGAGGAAGTGTGGTCCAACACTGATGTTCAGAGGATTTGGTTTTGTATATTTCACAGTTTGTTTTGGTGTCTCACTCTTCCTGCTGTTTCTTGTGTCCTAAGTTTAGTACTTCCTGTTTTATCATGTAACGTCCGTGTGTTTCTCTGCATGGCATCCCCATGTGTGTTGGATTTTTGTGAATGTTGGGTGCATGATATATTTTGGGGGTTTCACGACTGCTGTCAGAGGAAGGGGCAACACACCTGCGCGTCATGTCGTTAGCAGACTCCTGCTGATAGAACAGCTGAGAAGGATCGTCCCTGTGTGAAGCTCCTACGCCGGTAAGCTTTATAAATATGGAGGGTTTTTTTCTTCTTTGGGGTTTTTGAGTCCCTGACACTGAGAAAAAGGCTCAAACTAAAGTGGAAGAAAGAGTCTCAGGACACTTTGTTTTTATTTAGCAGAAAAGGCTTCAGAACCAGGATGTCTCCATGATCTGTTTGCATGGAAGTCTTAATGACTCTGCATGCTCATGGAGCCCCTTAATGGAGAAAAATGGAGAAGTCCACCATGTTAGACTTTAATTTGAACCCCTCATGAACTCTCTCATGCTGTGATTAAAAACACAACAAGCTGCTTAATTAGCACTGAATGCTACAGTGCTGCAAAGTCTGTTAGTGAGGATATATTTCTGTCAGTGTGTGTGTGTGTGTGTGTGTGTGTGTGTGTGTGTGTGTGTGTGTGTGTGTGTGTGTTCAACACTGGCTGCAGGTGGAAACTATCTGAAAATGATTCCACTTCACCATTGCACTGATCAGAATCAAAAGAAGATGTTTGCAGTAGTTGGTTAATCATGAGGTCCATCCTCTAAATGATGGTTTTACAGAAAAGTGTTCTTTTTGGGGGGGTGGGAGGGGGGGGGGTTGTGACCCTCCAGCTCCGGAGGTATGATCTTCACTCTCAACCAGAGAAGTCGCTCAGGTCTGCGATGCCTGAGAAGTTTAACATTAATTATGTTCTTCTTCGTGGTTGGATAGGATCGAATCAAAGTCACTTTTTTTAAACCCAACAAGTTGGAGCCTCACGGCCTGCAGTCACACGTGAACAGCAGCAGCTCCTTTTGTAGTTTTCCTGTAACATTTTTCCCCCCAAGAATTCGTTTCAATTCTGCCTTTGACCGAGGTGCCGGACCACCAACTGCTCTTTCATGTGCCGCCCGTCACTCTAATGCATGTCCATAGGATCCAGTCTGTGCGTGTGTACTGCAGCCTATGTGTCTGCAACATGTCTCAGCGACAGTAACAGAGTGTAAAAAGTCATTTCTCCTCGTGGGATTGTGACAGGTATGTTCTTCTCATCTTCTTCTTCCGTTTTGCAATCGGTCACGACAATCTTCTGGTGGCACTGCCCTGCTTGCAACCCGGACTCCAGCGCTGCTGCGGTCTGTCTATTTCTGTGTTTGTGGAAGCAGCTGAGTGTACTGTATCGTATTTTATTAATATGACTTGTTTCAAAGTGATAAACTTTTGACTGACTTGCTGCACGTTACAAATCATGAAACAAAGTGAGTCTCATGTGCACGCTCGCTCACTGAAGCTGTTTTTATCAGGGCTGTTTTGTTGAGCCTTAATTAACACAACAAAGAGATGCAGTGTCCTCTGACGCCGTCACCCTGAGGAAAGGAAACTTAAAACACCTCTGAAATCAAACTCTGGGAGTTATTATGCTTCATTCAATTCAAATGCAGAGAGAGAGAGAGAGAGCGAGAGAGAGAGAGAGAGAGAGAGTGCACATTAATGAATGTGTAAATATGGCAGATTGTTGTCGTTGGCTATTTTCCATCTGTCGTCTCTTCGCAGGATGCAGGTACACACATTTAAACCACGATGAGGAGCAACAATCTGATAATAAGTTACGAGCACACATCAACATAAAGTGTTCGTTAGTCGACAGAAACACTTTCATACGAGCATCAAAACAAACAAGGATAATGAGACCTTCAGAGTTCAAGTTCATAAAGAGCTGCTGAGGGAGCTGTGTTAGGATTTAAAACACTATAATGCCTCTTAGCAGAATGTTGAGGTTATTCCATTTTTGCTGTGTTTTTTTTTTTTTTTGTGGTCGGTTTTCATTCTCTAAAATCTCAAACCATCCAAAGAAAGGCAGTTGAATAAAAAAGTGAAGAGAAGCTGCTGCTTGAATCCGGCCGCAGTCCTCAGGGTGTGAGACTGCTGCCTGATCATGTTCTCCCTTTTTTTAATGAGCCCTCCAAGGAGTCAAGACGATGTAAGGTGTCATCAAATAATTAAGACTAAAGCATCAACATTTCATCTACTTCAACAACATAATGTCTTTCTTTAGAAAGCTGCACCACAAAAACCCTCCAGCCTTCTTTAGCAGGCGCTGCAGGCATCACTGTGTTGATGACCTCTTTGCTCACACACACACACACACACACACTAGGACATGCATGCACGATCACACACACACACACACACTACAGGAAACACTGTGACACTTTTCTTCTTCCAAACTCAGTGTTCCTCAGAGGGCAGAGAGTCTTGGTTCTTCATGTCAGGTTCATTTAACAATTATTAATAAATTATCAGCACTTGACCGAGTTCACAAAGATGTGTTATAATTGGCTGCAGTGTTGAGAGTGCCAACAAAACACAACTTGCTAATGTCAAACCTAAACTCAGAATAACGTTTCCAAAGATCCCCCGGAGACATTTTCTGCTGTTGCTTTAAATCACCGCAGAAAGGACGCTCGCCAAACACTGAGCCGCTTTCATGAAGGTCTTGCAAATATTTCATGAACAGCTAACGTGAGTTCCCTTTGACCAACCTTCAATAAGGTTCTTTGGCTTTTGAAAGCGAGTTAAAGGGATAGTTCACACATTTGCATTCAGCTTTGTGTCGTTAGAAACCTGGTAGTATTTTTGAGTACTTCCCGCCCTCATGTTGCCCTGAGTCGATTTCTTTGAAAGAAAAGGCTGTTTTGGTTAGAGGGGGTGAAACTACATTGGACAATTTTACATTTGTAACACAAATACGACCCAATGTGAATATAAATTCATGTTTTAACGGGTGAAGTATCCCTTTAATTAACGGATGTGTTTTTAAACTTTTGGTGCGTTGTGTTCACAGGACTGCTTGACAAACTGGACATTGTTATTCTCACACAGTTGTTCGGTGGGATGATGACGCGTTTAGTACAGCGGTCGACTCTGGACTTTAAAAGGCCGGTCGTTTGTTGAGATGTCAACTTGTCCCAGTGTGTTTGATGCCTGCCCTTCCCTGCTGTTTCAAGGTCATCGGGCTCTGCAGGTGCATCATGGGAGCCAAAGACTGTCAGATCCTCCCGGTGTTCAGTGAGAGAAAGTGGAGCTTCATGACGAGAGAACAAACAAGTCAGCAGGCTGAAGCGGCAGACGCTGTTGTCAGTGTGCAGCCAGTGGGACAGCACAGCACTGACCAACACAAAAATAACTCAACCACTGTGGTTAAGACAAAACAAGAGAGGAGTGTTAAAGGGACAGATTGAGGACAGAGAGCTCAGCTGCCATTGTGCTGCAGCAGAAGAAAAAAAAAAGAAGTTACACGTCATGGTGACACAAAGTGAATGTTTGTTCTCCTACAAGAGGCAGAAATTAAGTGGCTGCTCACTTGCTTTAAGCCATCCAGCTGGATATGAGCGCCAGTATTATGTAATGAGATTAGCAGGCTGGAGATGACCTCAAAAGGAGAAATTATTTTAAACTATATCTGCCAAGTCGTTTCTGTGCATATGCACGTGTGTGTCCAGACGTGAACCTTCACATGCACCTTCTTTTTTTTTACCTATAGATGGAGTCTAGGCTGTTTACATTGACATCAACACATGCATTAAAGGTCACATGATCTCCTCCTCTTCAGGTGAAATCAGTCTCCGAGCTCCTCTTCATCATGTGTGTGAAGTGTGTTGTTGTAAATCCACTCTGATCCTGTATTTGATCATGTCTATAAACCCCTCTATTTCAGCCCTGCTCAGAACAGGCTGTTTCTGTGTCTGTAGCTTTAAATATGTAAATGAGCTGTGTCTGACCCCGCCCCCTCTCTGGAAGGGCTCGGGTGTACTTGCTGCTTTCTGGCTCCATGTCCTATTGTTTACGGTGAGAAGGCAGACTCAGAGGGCAGAACAAACACCTAGCTGTGGGAGTGTCACCCACTTGGGGGAGGGGCTACTGCCCTTTGTGATGTCATGAAGGGAACATCTCCAAACGGCCTGTTTGAGCACACATTTTCTGAAAAGTGGAGCAGGCAGAAGACGGAGAGGATGGACGTTTCTCATCATTGGGGGGTTTGTAGACAGACTAGAGACACATGTTAGCGTTAGAGGAACATGGGGAATGTATGCTGGATTTGCCCCGGGGTCAGCGTATACACAGTGAATGAAAAGAGACTTGGACCCCAGGGGGATTTTACTCTACAGGCTGTGAGGACACAAAGACACATTATTGCTGCCCATCATACACACTGTAGTGGAATGCACAAACAGATTCCTTCATATGTAAAAGTCATACCTTAAACAGTGGATTTGTTCTTTTAAGAATAATGATCTATAAGAGCTAATTCTAAATGAACTTCTGCTGTCCGAGCTGACAAACTAATGTCAATGTGACAATTTTAAGGGATTATATTCTTGGAGCTGCTTGACTTAAAAGAAGAGAAAATCATATATAAATGATAACGAGTTTTCTGTACACGGGCAGCACTACTTGCTTGCTGTCAAATGAAGACACATAAATCCACTTCCTATTACAACACTGACTCACGCAACCTGCTCATCATGCTCAGTCTGCAGAGTCAGAGCGACTCGTAGAGACACGCGAGGGGACGCTGAGTCGTACATTCATGTAATAATGACATTCCCTTCCAGGAAATGAACTGCTTCAAACCGGCATGTTGACGTCCTATTATCTGTGTTTGTGGAGCTCGTTATCAGCTCATCAGCTCATCCTGTGAATATTCAGAGTAGCAAAATGTCATCAGCAATGTGCCTCAGTAAAACAGAACATTTCTGTAGTTAGTGCTCGTAGACGTATACATGCAGTTCAACACAAAGTCTGAGAGGAGGCTCGTCATTGGGGACGGCTTAAATTTGGAAACACAATAAGAAACAATTTAGGTAAAATCCAAATCGAATAAAGAAAATGGACTAAAATGAGAAAACTGCCTAATTTCCCAACAAGCCCCGACTCTTCCTCTCCCTGACACTTCCTGTCAGGGGTCTTACGTGTGTTCAAACACAATAATCAACATTTCATGAGTGTTGCTTCATAAAAAATGCAGCACTCTGCGGTCCTACCATCTCTCTACTCTCTCCTGGACACGATTTTACAAGAGAAACATGGCTGACACTGATCTAAGTGAAATGCAGCATCTCAAACAGAAGACCGTCTTTGACCTTGGGTGACCAGAACTTTAGTACAAAGATAATGGAGACCAAAATCCTGAGTCACAAGGTGCCATATGAGTATAAAAAACACGTTTTATAATCCTGTTAGCTACCTCTAATGTTAGCATTTAGCAACTTCTTCCTAGTTAACTTAACTTTTGAGAATGACTGACACAAAAACAAAAGGTGTTTATTAATTCTAGATATATTTAGATCACCAGAATACATTTATAAAAGTCTGAGGTCAAACTCACTGTGTGTGAAAAAGGGGAGAGAGAGTAAAGAATTTCTCCACATTTGATTTTAGCATTACTGTCCATTGGACACGTTTTCTTTAGCCAACTAGCTGCTGAGCTACTGACTTTGAACCAAACCATCTGCCACAATACAACCTTGCTGGTGAACAGACTAGCTAGCTATCTAAAGCCATATGTCACCTTGACTGTTTCCAGCTCACTGTTAGCCTTCATTGAGCAAACATATGTCCTGTAAATGATCCATTAACTCAATCACACATCATTCTCTTACCCTGCTTACAGATTTTACCCATGAATAATTCCTCATAGCCCAGAACGGTCTCACTTACACACCTCATTTGACTCAGTCCTTTGGCTGAATTCAAACTTGACCAATTAGCAAATCTACTGTAAAATATTTGTCCAACAAAAGTCACTTACAGCATGTTTAATCAAAAGGTTAAAGTTCAACTTTCTTGACTACAATTTGTCACATCGCTCACTCTTCCAGAAATGATGGCTAGATAAGTGTCATTTTTTTGCCCACAAGGCAAATGTTTGGTTAGTTTCATTTTGTTTGGGGGGGGGGCCGTAAGAGGCCATGTGGTGAGGTGGATAGTAATGGCGTTGTCTGTACCTTTTAACGTAAACAGCGGCGGGGTCAGTTAAGCCTTTGATGGCCATGTGATAGGGTAGATAAGATAAAGAAGTTCTGCATTTAACACCAGAGCTAACTGCTAAGTCTCCCCAAAGGTGTCCCGGGAATAACTGGAAGAAGTTGTCAGATGGGAACTTCCAACTTGGCAACTTTGGTGATGTCCTGGCTCTTGTTGCCCATCCCTATGGTTCGATTTGTGTGGCCAATAGGAGCCATGTGTCGAGGGTAGTATTGGCTTTGTCACTACCTGGCTAGCTTGCATATACAGAGACTGGGTCTGTTGACGGTGGAAAAACTGTTCTTGTTGCAGTGCCAACTGTGGGCCGTGTGGTTGTTTATGAAGCTTATCAGCAGGGCTTCGGGGAATAATTAGAAAATGGGGTCGCTTCTCTGAATGCTTATCCTTTCATTAGGGCACAAGCATCTTGTGTTTATTTCAAAAAGGGCCCCAGAAGGGGAAGGAAATCATTAAGTGCCAAATACATGAAATATAGAGAAAGAATTATCCTTGGAGATCTGTTTGCCCCATCAGCTCCGTGCTGCATGGGGTTGAATTTTTAATACAGACACATTTACTTCATCAATTGGAAAACAAACAGATGGTCAACAATGTAGTTCAGCATTTGATTTGCACTAATGCAGTTATTTTCTACAAATGTAGGTCATAATTAATGGTCACATTGGTTAATGTAAAAAGTTCATCTAAATGTAAAAATGTGACATTTCAAACAAAGTTTAAACCTACATGTCGTTTGAGATGCCCATGACAAATCAGTGTAATTGGACTCGCTCACAGGCAGTTCAGCACTTTTATACCGAGACAGCACACAGACATTAACGCTGATCAGATTTATCCGGTCTGTTTTGGGGAAATCAGAGACTGCTCAGTCACATATACGCTCCTCCGATCTCCGAGGTCATCGCACTGAGAAGCTGGAACATCGCTGTCCTGGTCAGTGAGGCAAAAAGTCGTCAGACGTTAGCCCAGCACTGTCCACGGAGACGAGAGGGGAACGGACTGCCTGTTACGCTGCTATCCGGTGCAAAGACGAGAAAGACGTCTGAGCGGTGAGGCAGAGCGGAGGCCATCACACCGCAGGGACGAGCTTCTCGTTAGGTCAGCTCATTAGAGCACCTCGTTAGGACACGTCCTGCGCCATTAATTTGGGCGGCTGGCCAGACAGAGATAAATGGAGGAAGTTAGCTTGGTTAGAGGAAGGGATGGTTTCTCTCTAAATCTATTAGAATTCTATGTGAATGTGTGTGTGTGTGTGTGTGTGTGTGTGTGTGTGCATCCTGTCTCCCAAACTGTGAAGACCTCATTCTAGGCCCCATTAGGTGATAACTGGTGGCAAACAGAAAGAAGACAGAGGAGAAGAGAAGGGAGCAAGACTGATAATCAGACACATTTTAGCCAGTTTGACATCAACCTGGTCAAACCGGTGAATTAAACACCTGCTGAGAAACACAGAGGATGTCATGTTGACGTAAAAAAGACAGGATGAGCTGCAAACTTTCAAAAGGAAGCTGCATGAATGGCCGGATTTTTCACTCCAACTTTATCCACAACTTTTTCCTTCCATTCCCAAATCCTCATCGGGGTGAGTCGACGAGTGTAAACGCAGGGGGTAAAATTTGGGAATCGTCAAGATTTCTGTTTAAAATTCAAATCAGACCACAGTTGTTCTTAATACAGCTGAGCTGCTGTGTAATTCATCGACTGCAGATATTCGAGTGTTTGGCTCTGAGCGAGGGTGAAAATAAGGCGAGGAATCAAACCCTGCGCAGATGAAAAGGATTTTGAAATGTTCCTCGGAGGGACAAAGAACATTCATAACATATGACCTCTCTCTTCCTCAAACTGTAGGTTCTGAATCTCCAAACTGTAGTGCATGTATCAGAGAGACACAGGCTGACATTTTTCTCTGACAGCAGGGGAGACAAGTGTCGTAAATCAGATGAAGCGATCCTGCAGTTCTACTCTTTAACATGCTGAACCTCAGTGGAAATGTCAGCAGGATAATGAGCATTTTAAAGAAAGTAGACAGTCTCTCACCTTCTCTGAGGGGAGACGTTCTCAGAGGAGCCGAACAGGAAGGTGGGAAATAAGTGGAGAAAGAGAGAGAGTCGTTTCCTCTACCAATGGCTTGTTTTTCCAGGGTTAAATGTTTTAATACATTTACAGATTCATATTTATGCCACTGTCAAATGTTGTATCCAAGTGTTTAGTGTCACACTGAGAAAAGTTGCACATGGCTTACGAAGTATAAAACCTGCTTTTAAAGACATGACCTTGACCTCTTTAGGACAATTACACTTTTAATTTACTCGCCTCCAGCTCCTCCACCACACGTATAGCCCGTGTTAAAAAGTCCAATAACACATCTCCAACACTTCCTGCTGGTTGTCAGCCATGTTTGTTGAGTCACGTTTGACAACATGAGATTTTGACTGATTTTCCAGTCTGACTCGACATGCTGTTTTGTTGATGTTGCTCCCCACACGGATTGAGTGTTTAAGCGCGCACCAAGGATGCACGTCACCTTCCAAAGATACTTTTGGTTATCAGACTGTAAACAAGAGACTATGCTCGCCTATTCATCCGTGAGTGGAGCTGCTTGTCTTGAGGTCACAGAGGATTGGAGGATGTTATCTTACTTGGTTTCCTTGGAGACGGACTGTTCAGAGCTAGTGGAGTATCCAGTCATCCTGAGTGTATAAGCTTGCTTTGGAGGCGTTTCAAAGATATAACAAGCATCTGTTTTGATGAATATGGACGCCATTAGCCCGTCAATCAGATGAAGGTACAGAGCATACTGTATACTTAAGTAAAGCAGAGATTTATGTAAACGTCATGGCGAGAGTACTTCTTGACCCTATGTCAGCGTCTCCTCTGACGTGATCGCTGTCGTTCAATATTTTACACTCTGATCATCTACAGCAAGAATCAGTGAACTGTGAGTGGTGCAGACGCAGAGTGTCACCCCTGAATGAACTTGAAAAGAAGACGAACACGCTACAGAGCAAAAAGATAAATAAAGGTATAAAGAGCCGAGGAGACGGGTGGAAGGGATTTCTTCAAGGATTATACGTGTGTGTGTGTGTGTGTGTGTGTGTGTATATATTTTTAAATTTGCCATCAATCATGTGTGTTGCTTCTCTCTCTTTGACTTCTGTCAGCTCGGTGAAAAACATCAGCGCTCATTCTTCCTGCAGAGAAAACAAAATGGGTGCCATTTATACTTGAAAAGGTGTCACCTCCAAAGTCTGTTTATCCACGAGTGTGAACGGCGTCTTCAAAAGCTGCCTGGGTTATATTTACTGATCAAGTCTGTCTTTACTTTGCCCTCTGTGTCACACATCCTTAAACTCAGGGGCTCTTCTCTAAGGTTCCAGAATTTTTTTATTTATTTTTTTACTTCTGCAGTCGGCCTCTCGTTAGCTTCACAGCAAATGTTGTTAAACCAACCACAACTCTAACTCTAACCCTAACCCTAACCCAAACCCTAACCTAACCCTAACCCCAACCATAACCCCAACCCCAACCCTAACCTAACCCTAACCTAACCCTACCCTAATCCTAACCCTTCCCCCCAAGAGCCCGTGCCCTCCATAGCGTCCCCCAGAGGACGCTGCGCTTTTACCCAAACCTAACCCTAACCCTCTGCATATTGAGCTCTGACTGAAAGTTGTAAATTTTAAGTGCTTCAATAAATATTGTTGTTGCAAAACAATGCAGTATTCCCCCTAAAGCAAAATGTGTTCTATTGCAGTGCACTGTTAAATATCCTTTTAAAAAGGAGTCTGATCTGCAGAGCATCAGCAGGCCTGCGTGGGACAGAGCCTGGGCCGACATGAACTTTTTTCGAATATGACACGAAGCGCTCCAGTCATCCAGCAGAGTGGGATTTAAGACAACTGGGTGATGAGGGAGAATCTGGGGAGGCAGGAGATGAGGCGGGATGCAGCTTTCTGGATGAGTTGTTGTGACTGAGGCAAGTATTTTGGGACACGAGTTGGGGGAGTCGCCGCAGCACAGATGAGAGTTGGACTGATTCCCCTGTGGAAACTGTCTTTCAGATGTGCTCGGCTCTATAAACCCTGCAGTGGCTCCGGCAGCAAGATGACTCCGAGGAGCGCTGCTGTATAATGCAAACTCCCATAAAACAGGTCATGGAGTGTCTCATCTCAACTCAGGCGCCCTGCTGTGAGGGTTCATCACCCGCCTCCTGCATAATGCATCCAACCACTCTGCCCCCCTGAAAGACAACAACACACCCAAAAAGACAACGGTAATCCTGCAGAGAGACCGAGGCTCAGCCTGTCTGCTCTCTGATGCCATGAATACCACTCTGAGTGAACGTTAGAGGGGGGGCTACATCTCTGCTTTGATGATAATGAAGTTTTGTGTGACCCCCAGACCTCTCTTTGGTTAACAAGCCAATTATGTGGAAGGAAAGCAGCACAGTCACAGCTTCAAACTGTGATTTGTACGGTGTCTGCTTACAGATTGAGGTCTCTCTCTTTTCGCTGCGTGCCACTCAGACTTCTCACATCTTTTTCTGTCACTTTCTGTTTCTCACTTTTTTTTTTTTTGCTTCCCCCGTCTCTTTCTTCTCCAGGCCCAAATGCATGAAAAATAAAACTCTATAGTTGCACAGCTGAGAATCTGTGAGGAAGTTTAGAGTAAAGACAGTTCATGCTGAGGTGTATGTGAATGTATCAGCGGAGAAGTCTGGAAGTCGTGCCCACCTTGCACATGCTTGATTAAAGAAATCAGGTGTGCACGGATGATGCGGCAGCCTAAGGCCTGAAATAACGAGGCATGATTAGTGTTTACTTCGGGGGAACTTCAGGGTTAACTCACATGTTACCGGGGTACATCGCCATGGTAACTTGAAAGGCACACAGATAGGCCACCTCTCACAGAGCGGTCCCGTCTCTTGATCATCGCTCTGTGAGCTGACTGAAACTGAAAAAAGCATGTCCACGTGTGTGTGTGTGTGTGTGTGTGTGTGTGTTGTCTCGGAGAGCAGTCCTTGAGCACACATTAGTCGGGCATTTTGTTTCTCTTTCAGCCAATGGAGATAAAATACTTCAGCGGCGAAATGATGACGATCAATTTCACGGTTATCGACTTTACAACGAGCCGCCTCCAGGCAACAATGTGCTCGCAGCTTGTTGCTACGTTCAATGATAATCCTGCCTATGCACGCACACACACACTGACACACAGATATACATGCGCACACACACACACACACACACACACGCATGTCGTACAAATATGCAGCCGATACGAACAGAATAGCAATCTTTAATTTTCATAATCATCCTCTCAGGTGGGAGGATAATGTGTACGTGTAGGTGTTTCTGTGTGTGTGTGTTTCTGTGTGTGTGTGTGTGTGTGTGTGTGTGTGTGTGTGCAAGGGCAGCTATAAGTGACCCACTTTCTTTTTTCCCCCCAGCATGCCTTAGCAAGCGTCTGTGCTTCAATCCACTGACTTTAAATAAGCCATTCTGAAGGCTCTCCAGGCTCCCTAACACGCTCATATTCTTGATGTTCTCTGAGAGTTATTGTCCTCTGAAGTCATCCATCATCTCTGCTCTGACTTTATAATCTGGCGACTGTGTCAGGAAAAAGTTGACAAAAGGCTTGTTTGTGCAAAAAAAAAAAAAATGCATTCACAAGCTGAGCCGAGTGACTTGAGACTCGGTTCCAGAGTTCAGTTCCCAAGGAGACACTGAGGTGTCTAATTGAATATCCTCTAAGATACATAGAATTATTTATTACTCATCAGCAGCACACGATGGAGCAGAGCACACGAGCGCTTTAATTTACTTTCACTTAGCATTATCAGAAGTTGTTACAGAAGGTGTCAAATGATGGAGAAAAGTATCTCCTCCCCCCGGACTGTTTTGTCTTTGTGCTGCACGGCGTTCGCTCTGAGGAGAAAGTGAAGACAATGAGGAGTGAGTGGAGGCTGGAGGAAGATAAAGAAACACACACAGCGTATGATTCAAAACAGGTCAGTCAGGGACGAATTCAAGAGGCAGTTTCGTTTCTCTCAAATTCAAAGATAAACGTTGTTTTTTTTTCATCCCTCGGAACGACAGCGCTGCATCGGAGAGTTTAGAGAAGTCACAACAAACGACGAGGCAGAACAGGAAGTTTGGGGCTTTTATCGTCTTTTGTATAAAAGAAGCGTGAGAGAAAAGTTGAGAGGTAGGAAGGGTAGGGTGTGTGTGTGTGTGGGGGGGGGGGGGGGGGTTGAATTTTAAAAAGCACTTTATTAAAGCGGGTTGTACTTGAGCAGGCACATTAAGACAGAATGCATATATAAGACAGACAAAAAGGCACTCTGCATGAAACATTCACAGGAAAACAAAAAAAGAGAACCGGCTTAAAAGCAAGTGATGAAGTGCCATCATCATTGAGATGTGTGTGTGTGTGTGTGTGTGTGTGTGTGCGTGTGTGTGTGTGTGTGTCTATGAGTGATTGGGAACAAAATAAAAGTGAAAGAAAAAGTTTATTATCTTCAGGAGAGAGATGAAGACAGCCTTTTCTCCTCGTTGGTTCCCACGTTGGTAAAGCTGCTTTAATAATCTGGACATTCATCACTGGTGTGGACGAACAACACACATGTAAACCACTCAAGGCAGGCAGACACTGTGTGATGTTTTAGATCACTTTGAAAATCTCAGACTCAAACTGCACGAGTAAATCGAATGCGATGAAAAAGGGTTGTGATGGCCATTTTTTTTGTTCCTGTTCAGGCTGCTTTTGACCTGAAATACAAGACAAAGTCCTGTGTGACTGCACAGCTGTGAAGGCTCCGCTTCCCTCATCAGCAGGTGTGAAAGTCCACCAGGTGAGCCCCGGGTCCAATCAGGTCAGTGCAGGGAAGGTGAAGGAACAGCACCTGATGCCTTTTGGGCTTCCATACGAGTATTCATACACGTCATGGTTCACACTCTACCTGTGTCTGCAGATTGTTGTTGTCTTTAAATCAGAGCAGGTACATCTCTCTGCACTCTCATATTGGACTTTCACACTCCAGAGATAAGCCAGAGGAGCTGTTTCTGTGAACGCAAACAGCCGGACAGTCAGTGTTGATTCGTTGCTAAAGAAAGAATGGCAGGGTCATTAAAAGTAAAGTTTGTTCAGCTTTCGATGCATGATCTGTGCATGCGCATGACAAAGCAACATAAAAGCAATCCTGACAAATGCTGCCACACCTCTGGCATTTATTCCAAACCAAGTCTGTGTTTCTGCAGCACGCTGTACGCGAGCGCTACGCTGTCACAGCGCGTCATTAAACGGCTGCATTATGTTTTCTGCTGGTCAGCATGCTGGTCTCTGCACGTAACATCAAATATTCTCATTATAGCGTCGCATAGAGGACTCCCCCCCCCGCCCCCCTCCAGCTCTGAGGAGCGTATACGTGAAGATTCAGGGGAATCTCCGGAGCGGTCCTCCTGAAGTTATCTCCATATTTTCAGGAGTGCAGATGTGAAAACAGTTAAATACCGCAGTCATCTCAATGAGCCGTCTGAAGAGGTGTCAGCGTTTGAACAAAAAAGCTTCTTTAATGTTTTCCCCGTGCAGGACAAGCTCCCGTGAAGACGGATTCACTCACCCTTCACCACCAGCATCAATCAGCCTCATTATCCTGACCGCTGTGTGCCTCCTCAAGGACAAATAATCTCTAACTGCTGGTGGAGGGAAACCTGCCTCTCAAGCAGTTTAATAGTTGCATCTGTTGCATGTGACTTCAGGGCCCGAAGAAAATGTTCACTATGACGATAAATACTCACACTGAGGGAACACCGTCACAGAGAGCGGCCTGGATCTTTACATGCTCCTCTCAGAGCTGATGTTGGAAGGGCTCTGTGCTTGATGACGGCAGAGTCGTCCACATTCGGCTTCATCATGTTGAACCCGTCGTTGTTCTGCACTCGGGTGAAAAGACAAAACACGCTCGAGGTCTTCCTTCCACTGATCACTATGATTTTGGGGCAGTGCTGAGACCCAGAGTCAGTAACCATGCTCTTGAATAAATAAATAGTGGCAGGATTGATTTTGTTTTGTTGAAACATGTTCCAGGTCTCGCCTCCTCAAGGCAACGTCGACCAAAACCCACAAAAAAACCCCACAGACATTCAGCCTGAAGAAATGTAGAATCACATCTATCTAAAAAACAAGCCCAGCTTCTCGTCGTGAGTTGTGATAAACTCGTGCACTGCTCACTTTTAAGGTTTATGTGTCGATAAAACAAGTCCTGCTGTTGTTCTGTGTGTTCAGGGCGAACCTGTAAAGACTGTCGTTTCTTCAGCAGCCTGCTTTTTGGGCCCTGAAGTCTTGAAGGCGGTTTCGCCTGCATGTGTTGTGCTCGCCTCTCTCGCTCCTATTTCATTTATAGCTCTGAAAGAAACGTTGAAAAATGTAGGGGAGGGGTCACTGATGAAGACACATTAGCAGCTGCTCGCTCTCTATAAATCTACGTTAACACCGTCGGCTCCACGAGCAGGAGCACTCAGCTGTCCCCATAATGTTTGATGTTTACATTTACAGTCCACATCGGTTGTAAATCCACATTATTCGTGGCAAATGTCTCCAGCTTGATGTGATTTCTGCAAAAAAGAGCTTTTGCTGTCGTACAAATCTCATCTCACCTGCTCCACATTAACCCATGTCACTGCACCGTATAGAAACCTGTGCATTAACTCCCATCCTGGACGGTTTCTGAGACATGGATTGTCCTTCTGGATCCTTATTTTATTTTTATTTTTCAGCTCTTATCCTGGCAAACAATCAAACTACGATCCAACATTTCTTTCTCAGTGCTCAATAAATAACCTCAGCTCAGCTTCCCTGATTCAACAGTACACCTTTAGAAATAAGGTGTGACACTCGCTCTGCGTACTGAGGTCTGTGTTCATGCACATGTTGATGATGTTTGATGATGCTCAATCTGACTAACTGAATCTCATTTCTGCTGAGTCAGCGTGTCATACTTTTTGACTTGTAACCCCTACGGTGTCCAGCAGGTGGCAGTATTATCTTACTTATCGGATATTTTAAATGCTCCATGTTTAAGATACTTTTTCTTCATATTTTCAGGATGTTTATTTGTTTTGCTGGGATTTTTAAGTATTCACTCGTGTTCTTCTTTGTTGATGAGGCTTCAGAAACTAGTGCATCACTTCATATACTCTCCTTTCTCTACAATGTCCTGGAATACACACCAGCAGCCAAATTACCAAAGCAGCAATGAGAAACACAGCCAGAGAGCGAGAGAGAGAGAGAGAGAGAGAGAGAGAGAGAGAGAGAGAGAGAGAGAGAGAGGAGAGAGAGAGAGAGAGAGAGAGAGAGAGAGAGAGAGAGAGAGAGAGAGAGAGAGAGAGAGAGAGGAAGAAGACTCAGGGAAAGAGGATGCAGGAGAAAGCTTCGGGGTGATGAAGAGATGAGGAAAACCAAAAGAGATCAGATGAATGCAAACATCTCATGGGTGAGGTTAGAGGGAGGAGGAGGAGAGGAGGGAGGAGGAATAAATAGGAGGTTAGAAGAAGTAGAGAGTGAGAATGAGAGGTCCTGATGAAAATGTCTGTCCCTCTGGAAATCAGAGCAGAGCTGAAACACAGAGCAACACTGACATCTACTGGCAGGAAGACTAACAGCAGCTTAGCTGTATTTTATTCCCCCTCACTCCTCCTGTTTAATATGTCACCTTGTTCCAGTTGTGCTAACATGAGATCCTACATGAGAGCTTTGATAGAAAATATCCAATCACAGCTGATAAACGTATAGATGAGATCCTTAACATGTCTGGAGGTCAGTCAAGGTCAGGCAGTAGTGTGTGCTGTGGGCAGAGCACACATTGAACTCATCTGTTAGTTAAAGACTGCTTTACTTTACACACTCCTCAAAGCACGCCTGGAAAATAGAAATTTCTCGTGTTTTTATAGATTTGATTTCACACCTTTAAAAATTCACAGCGTTTTAAAATTGGACTGCAGTGCCCATTTTAAACACTAGGTGTCAGAGTTACATATGCTCCTTAAATAGTTTCAACTATCACTTCAGAAACCTTTATCTTTATTGAAATCAACAAATCATCTCTGAGGGAAATAATGCAGTTAATGAGACAGGCTGCATCCAAAGAAACAAAAAATAATATTTGAACAACTTTTTTATTCATCTTTTATTGTTTCATACGACCACTTCAAAGTCCAATTCACTTCGTTGTTTCAAAGAGTTCAGTCCTCCTTCTGTTTCTCTCTGCTCTTTAACGAAACAGGAACATCATCATGTGATGGATTCAAAAATATGAAGCTCAGAATATTCTCTAACCAGCCTAATATCATGTGTTTCATCCAGAAAAGTCATATTTTACATTTACGTTTTTGTTCAATAGCAAATATATAAACATGCAAGTTTTTCCAAAACACTTTCCCGTAGTCCTGAGAGGATGCATGTGTGTGTGCTTCAAACGACTGAACCCCCACTTTAAAAAAAATGAACACATACTTTAAATGTCAGCACACTGTGATCGCCCACTCAGCAGCAGTCACTGGACTCCTTTGTCTGTTTTTCTCCTCCCAGCCACAGGGGGGCGCTGTTGATGTTGGCGCCCTGGGATCTGGCATCTTTAGCTTCACCCTGCATCCCCCCTCCCTCGGTGGCCACACGCTTGTGTATCTCAGACGCCATGGTGAGGAAGGCCTTCTCCACGTTATCAGAGCTCTTAGCGCTCGTCTCCAGGAAGGGGATCTTGAGGGACGAGGCCAGGTCCTGCAGAGGAACACACACAGGCCAGCACACTTGTTAGCATGCTAATTAGCAGCATACTGGCTGCTTGTTTACTGTGGTTCGACCTGGACTAGCGATGTTCAGTTATATTACCAGATTTGCTCAAATATGAGATGAATTTATTTATTTATTTCCAGACAGAGACATAAAGCTGCTAAACATGAAACATTAAACAGTTCAGCCTAACTTTACGTCTTAATCTGAATAATATCTGCAGGGATGTACACTCGGGATACTTTCAGTTGGAGAAGTTACAGATTGTTGCTCTGTTCAGTATTTAGTGATCCAACAAACTTTCAGCGTTTGGCTCAAGTGAACCAGGCCGGGATCCGAGGACGCTTCACCCCAAAGTCCGGTTCATTTGATAATCGTGAACACAAGCGTACTTCAAGCAAACTCAGGCACGATTGGACCGCTATATGGCGTCATTCCTGACACTCCCAAAAAAAACGCTTGACGCTTCACGGTCTGAGCCGCACGGTGCCCTCGCTGTTGGCGTTTCAAAATAACAAAAACATCCACAGTTAGCAGGAGGGACTGCGGGTGGCAGCTTGGACGCACCATGCTAGCCATGTCTATGCTTGTTTAAGCTAATGACTTAGCATTTCTTAATCGCTAACCCCGCTCTCCTCTCAAGCTCCACCTTCTCGCCCATATATGGTCGCTTCTGAGCAGCATTCGCTCGCTCTTGTTTTCTGCTGTTTGATGAGCGTGTTGAGTGATTGGTCAGTATTATTTGGAGGTGAAGCTGTTCATTCTGCCGAGTGGCGTCCGTTACCTGCCCGGTGGCAGCGTCCACCACTTTCTTACTGACGAGGTCGGCCTTGTTTCCCACGAGCAGCCTGGAGACATTTTCACAGGCGTAACGATCTATCTCATCCAACCACTGCTTGACGTTGTTGAAGGACTCCTGCAGAGCGAACAAGAGGACGAGGAGGAGACAAGTTAATGTTTAAGCCTCCCTGTGACGACGCTGTGACAGAGACACACACTGACCTGCTCTGTGACGTCGTAGACGATGATTATGCCGTGAGCTCCTCTGTAGTAGCTGGAGGTGATGGTTCGAAACCTCTCCTGACCTGCTGTGTCCCACTGATGGACACGCACACACACACACACACACACACACACGCAGAATAAGGCCAACGAGCTCCGACTCTGCAGGAAACAACAAAATGTCCTCCATTGTCTCTCTCTTACAATCTGTAGCTTCACCGTCTTCCCGTCCATGTCGATGGTCCTGATCTTAAAGTCCACTCCGATAGTGGAGATGTAACTCTCAGTGTATGTGTCGTCCTGGGGGGGGGGGGGGGGGGGGGGACATATGAACAATAACAAAACAGAGAGGATAAGTTTGTAGCTTCAAGTTAAGGAACAAAGACTGGAGTTTTATTTTATTGAACTTGAAAAAGCTTACGGCGAAGCGAAGCAGCAGACACGACTTCCCTACACCGGAGTCACCGATCAGAAGAAGTTTGAACAGGTAGTCACTGGAGGATCACACACACACACACACACACACACACACACACACACACACACACACACACACACACACACACACACACACACACACACACAATGAGCTATCCAATAATCAAGTATCCTTGGATTACCTTCCATCAGTCAAATATTCAAGTTGACTGAGAGCAGTCAGGTTGTCTTCTTTCAAAGCTTTATGTGACGACTGGCATGTCTCTAAGGACTACAATACCCATCAGCCACTGGGGCCCTGTGATCCAACCCTAACTTCCTTAGTCTGGTGTATTTCTTTAGCATTACCTGTTCTCTTTTCTGCTGCAAAGCGGGACAGACCGGTCGATTTCTTCTGATAACAACAGTGCAGCGATAAGTCAACTAAAAGCAGCAGAGCACAGAGCAGCAGATATAACGTCCTGCACGCCATTTATCCAGGTCAAACACAAGTCACAGGGATGTCGTTACAGGGCGCCGAACTGTCCCCTAACTTTTGAGGTCTGTTAGAGAGCAGGTTTGAGGCTGTGTGACTTTCTAATGACGAGCACACGACACCATGAAGGCAGCACACGGAGAGAGGAAACACTTACTACTCAGGATTCATGATGGATGACGTCGCTCCAGGTGTCGCTGCCAAACAAGATGTGATCCTGAAGAAACAGTCCAATTATATATCAGAGTCTGCGATGTACGAGTGTGTGCAGTCTCTCTGTGTGAGTGTGTGTGTCTGTGTGTGTGTGTGTGTGTGGTAAGGTCTGCTGTTTGGAGGGCAAACGGCAGGAGAAGCTGGAGCTACCTCGAGCTGACTGGTTCAGATGCATTATTTATTAATAAAGTCCAGCTCAGGTTACACTGGGGACAGCACCTGGAACGTGGACACACACACACACACACACACACACACACACACACACACACACAAACAGGCTCTGTGTTTCTGAATCCACTGTGAAAAACATCACTCTGATCTCCTTGTGCTCGACGGTCTACTGTTCGTGCTCTGATCAGTCTTTGTGGGTTCGGGTGCGTCACTGTGTCGGAGGGTGATTGACGTCTCTTTAAACTGACAGCGTGCGTCTTACGTCATCGGACACGCCGCAGCTCTTCTAACAGGAAGTAGGTGCACTACAAAACAACAAACTCCAGACGAGCACCAGTCGGGAGCAGTGGAGGAAGATGTGAACACACAACTTGAATATCTCATTTTATGACGTCGACAGGTTTACTCGTCTTTCCTTTCCTACCATACCTCCTCCTCTCCTCTCCTTTCCTTTCCTTTCCTCGTCTCGTCTCCTTTTAAAGAAATGGACGCCACACAAAGCGAAAGTGATGCAGTCTTATTCACTGCCTGATTCCCGTGTTTGACCCCCCTGGTCACGGGAGCGAGCGAGAGAGCAGGGGATTGTGGGATACGTGATGGCGGAGCAGCTGTGATGGGGTCAGGGGGTCAGAAGCCCTGACGACGGCCTGTTGCCGGGGCAGAGGCGGTGGCGCGGTGGTTGCCAGGGCAGTGGCAGTCTTTGTGGAGCCCCCGGTGGAGCATGGAGGTGGGAAAACTGGGGGAAGGGACGGCGAGGGAAGGAGAGGACATAAAGAGCGAAGGAGAGAAAGAAATGAACAAAGAGCGAGGGGTTAAAAAGCAAGGGGAAGGGTGGGAAAATGAGAGGGGGAGGAAAGAGCGAGAATACGAAGAAAGGAAAATGAAGCTTCACCCTGAAAGTACAGAGAGGAGGGCACACAAGTGGTGACTAATCAGATACCTGAGAGTCCTGAATGGAGCGGCGTGAAGAAAGTACCGCTGCTTGATTTTATGAACTGAGGATTCATGGCAGAAGAAGGCTGAGCTCAATGTTGTCGTTCTTTGACTTTCACAATAAAAGCATGATTCTACAGGGTTAGGGTTTTGTCCCATTAAGGTTGGACGGAGGTTATAGACTCCATCGAATCCTTCACCTCAGTCTGCTGTGTGTTTTTGAATTACTGTCTTTATGAATTCAATCTGATTTCAGATTCAAATCGTTAAGAAGTTTGGAGGAACCTCAAGTGAGAAGCAAACCTGTGTGAGATCTTTTTTGTGTGTGTAATGTCAACACTGGACACTAGGTGGAGTCTTTGTTTACGCTGTGCAGAAAGCCGAGGCTCCAGGTAATCAGATCCAGGTAACGGTCGAGGCTGTGTTGGTGTGTTGATTTGATTTGACTGAGTGTTCGAATCCTTCACACCACGTCAGCAGATGCAAACGTCACCTGAGCTGTTTTCACACAGCACACTGCTGAACATGTCGAGAGGCTTTCAGGAGGACTGACGCTGACGTCCTGCTGACCTTGTTCACACACACGCACCTCACGTCTGCAAGACAAGACAGGACGTGGCATCAACAGAGTCCGCTGTACCATGCTGTAATCAGAATGTGTTTGTCTTTCTATCAACATGGACAGAATCACAATCTGAACTGAAGAGCGGAGAGGAAACACAATCCAGCAGGTTCATTAAAGCACGGAGATCGCAGCAGTTGTGTGCAGACACTCACGGGGGGTAAACGTCTCCAGGTGAGTTCTCCTGATTATATCCTGCTGCGTTCTTACATCAGCTCACTTTGACTTCCTGCTGAAAAAAAAAACCGGCTCACTAATGTGCTCAAGAATTATTCTTGTCCGATGCCACTTGGCCACCAATGTGAATTAATGTGGAACAACAATCCATGGTCCAAATAAAGACTGGAGTGTATACATCACACACAACGTTTGTTCATGGCTGACTTACACAGTGTGTGTGTGTGTGTGTGTGTGTGTGTGTGTGTGCTGAGGAGCAGATGTGTGTGACTCAGACTGAAGAGTGTGTGTCAGGTTCTACATAAACACCAGAGTGTGTGTGTGTGTGTGTGTGTGTGTGTGGGTCAGTGGACGGAGTTAAACCCGGTCATTGTTGGCGTGTCCCTGGGGACCTGAGGGAGCGGGAATAAATAGGTGCTTTTCACTATTCACCCTTATTTTACCACGCTCCCTGGCTCCTGCATGTGTGTGTGTGTGTTTGTTTGTCAGTCTGGGTCTGTATGTGTGTGTCTTTGTGACTTTGAAAACATGTTGTGCTGTGTTTACGAGCAGTCGTGATCAAGTGGATTTTCCCAGAAAGATTTATTGATTTGTTTTTTACTCGACAGCTGAAATAAAATTATTTTTTTACAGTTTTCTTCTTTCAGAAATCAGCACGACATGAATGTTTAAGTTGATGAGTCTTTAAATTGAATGTATGAGCTTGAATCTGTGTGTGTGTGTGTGTGTGTGTGCAGACTGTTGTTGCTGTTTAAGATTTATGTGGAGTCACTTCATCACTTTGCTCTTTTCCCAGAGCGTGTGTGCGTGTGTGTGTGTGTGTGTGTGTGTGGCAACCCAAGGACGTCCCTGAGGCCAATCAGGGGACAGATAATTAACCTCATTGAAAGTGGAGGTTGAATGAAGGCCTTATTGTAGAGAGACACACACACGAGGAAAACAGCTAAATATATCCAGCGTGTTCACGTCGTCACGCCAACAAATGACATTTATTTCATGCTTCGAATGAGCACATTATAAATATGAAGAAAAACGGCATGCAGTCTTATTTTAACAACATAATGAGTCCATCTTTTTAACTAACTTATCTTTTTAATTGCAAAATGTTTAGACTTAAAATAGAAACGATCGCACGGCGGACAAAGGCAGCTATTCATCCTGTCTAACTGTAACATGTGATTTGTATGTTCTCTCCCTGCTGCTGCGTGAGCTGCACACCAATCCCATCCCATAATAATTGGTGGTTACGGGCGCGTGCTCACACTTCACCCTCTGTACCGTCCCCGTGCACGCTTCACCCCGAACGTTCACTTCACCTCTAAAGTGTGAGTCCTGCTCAAGCAAGGTGCACTTCCTTGAGCCTGGCGTTATGGAAGAGGTGCATGAGCTCACTCTCACACACCCACACACACACACACACACACACACACACACACACACACACACACACACACACACACACACACACACACACACACACACACACACACACACACACACACACACACACACACACACACAGCATGGACAGGCTTCCTTCGTCACACGTGTAGATATTCTTTATGCTCCAGGTGTTGAACCTTTGTTTTTAAGTTCTTGCTCACTTTACATCTTCCAGTGTTCGTAACTCCTCCCTCGCTCTCCCGCGCTCTCTCTCTCTCTCTCTCGCTCTTTCTCGACAGTGACAGCTGGCCTCTGCTTTCCCGCCAACAGAGCAGCTGTCCATGCTAAGTCGAGGTATTTGAAAAGCGTGTGTGTGTGTGTGTGTGTGTGTGTGTGTGTTTTACAGAGCAGGCAGGGCCTCTCTGTCACACACTCACAAACACAAAAAACTCACTTCACAGACAGGAAGCAGCAAGACACTCATACTGGGAGAGACTTTCTTCTTCTGCTGAAAGAAGGAAAACACACACACACACACACACGCACGCACACACACACACACACACACACACACACACACACACACACACACACACACACACACACACACACACACACACACACACACACACACACACACACACACAGCAGTGATATTTAAGGGAAACGTTTCTGTCTTGTTCTTCCACGTCAGGTTCCTGCTCATCATGTCACAGATCCTTCCGTCCTGTGAGGCCTCCATGACCACGCTGCTGACCATGAGGCTTTGGTCACGTCCTCTGTAAAAGACCAGCCCCCCCCCCCCCCCCCCCCCCCCCGAAAAAGCTATTTTTAAATATTCATTGAGGAGCTCAGTCTCATAAACCAGGATTATAATAATGAGGCTTTTGGATTAAACATGTTCATTGTTTTGTGTGCAGAAACAATAAGAGGAAACGTTACACAACTCTAATACTTCATTTCAATTTACGCCGTTTATGTCAAGTTACAGAACTTCTTAGAAACGTCTTTGTAAAGCTCATTTGGAGATTCTGTCACACGCTTGCAGGAACACACACACACACACACACACAAGGTATGCAGATGCACACACAAAATACGCACACACACATTCACATACAGTATGCACACACTCACATACAGTATGCACACACTCACATACAGTATGCACACACTCACATACAGTATGCACACACTCACATACAGTATGCACACACTCACATACAGTATGCACGCACACACACACACACACACACACAGAAACAGTCAACAGTAAACCACATCCACAGTTCTGGCTGTACACACCAACTGACGACAGCTGTGTTCGTTAACCCCTCGCCGCTGACACATTACAACATGGCTAACCACACACACACACACACACACACACACACACACACACACACACACACACACACACACACACACACACGACTCATGCAGAGGAAGCCTTGTAACACCCGTTGTGTCTCGTTAACTGCTCATATTATCAATGTGAAGCAATGGATGTGGTCAAAGTGGCTCACTGGCTTATCAACACGATAAAAACTGCGCACACACACACACACACACACACACACACACACACACACACACACACACACACACACACACACACACACACACACACACACACACACACACACACACACACACACACACACACTGGTTCATGTCAATGGTAGACACATGAAAACACACTTGCACTGGGAATAACGACACAGTGTACCACGTTGTGTTTGTTTTAATGTCTGCCATCAGGGTTTAAAAGTGTACCAGACCACCCCCGAAACAAACACACACACACACACACACACACCTCTGTTTCTCCTCCTGAAGTCAGTGCGTGTTTGGTCTGCAGACCTGCTGACAGAACACACGTGTTGACGTGAACACAGTATCACACATAAACGCACCGTGTTCGTGTCTCGTTCTTTTTACCCTGTTTGTAGAAGAGAAAGACAGCTGTGTGTGTGTGTGTGTGTGTGTGTGTGTGTGTGAGTGTGTGTTAACTCTACACAGCCTTCAAAGAAAATGATTTGGATCGATGACGCTTCTCTTTTGACACCTGAGACGTCTCCTCTTGGTCCAAACCAAGCTCACAGCGCAGAGAGTGACTGACTGTACTTATTGTGGATTAATGGGGTCGTGGAGGCGCGGCGTGGAAAACAACCCCGGGAACAATAGCAGCGTGAAGGGAACAGTTCAGTGGACTCTGCTGGTGTTTATTGGAGGAAAAGAGGGCAGGAATTCCAAAGGGAATTAATGTTTGTTATGGTAATGACTCTGTTAGATATGGCTGGATGGATGTGGCCGTAAACACACGGGTCTCTCAGACGTGGTGTGGAGGATGCTGTTCATAAGAAAGCCATGACGGTAGTAAGCTAGACATCACTCCTTGTGACACGTGTAAAAAAAAAAAAAAAAAAAAACATGAGACAAACTAAATGATTCAACAGCCTCCAACAAAGACATTGGCTCCTTCCGTAAAAACAGGCTGCGTAAAAGGAAACTCAACAAAGCTCCTAGTCTGTGTTCTTCAGGTTAAATTGACTCTTTTACTGTCCCTCCCTTGGAGACATAGAAACATGGATAGAGGTGGAAGGTTGTCTCATGTCGCCTTTTGTCCTGGCCAAAAAGTTGCACTTGAACACACCGCAGAGACTACAGCCGACAGCCGACCACCACGTATGTTCTGCACGTGCATGAGAGGAAGTAACCCTGCGTGCCAACAGGTGGTGGTGGTTACCGTTTTCACCACTGTGTTAGATGTTGTAGGTACAAATCAAGAATGTCTGATAAAAAGTAAAATAAGTCTTTTAGTGGAAAAAGACGGAGAAACAGCATTAAAGGGTGAAAGCACAGACGCTGGGGTTAATAAAACCTCCGATCAGCTAATCTGAGAGATTTGTTTTAACGTACCTAAAAAAGGCCGGAGGAAGCCGACGGAGAAACTACGGCGACGATCAAGTAGGACGATGGCCAACGATCAGGACATGTAGCCATCGATATTTGTGCCCCTGTTGCTGCTCGTCTGCAAAGGGGCAGAGTTGCATTGTGTGTTTTTTAATTTGAATGAAGTGGCTGCTGCGTGTGTGCTTTGTGTGAAACGTTGCAGTAGAGGGACAGTGTTATTACTTTGTCCTGCTCAGGGCCACATGAGTGCACAACAGAGATCAGATGAGGACCCTTCTAATGATGCCGTCAAATCACACTGGAGCTAAAGGCAACTGACTCAGTCAGAGCCGATGAGAATCATCAGCAGTTTATACAAATGTACGTGGAGCGGAGAACAGATGCTGCCCAAAGTTCCTTCAGACTCGCTGAAGCCACATCTTCTCAGTTTGGAATAAATCACAGCGGCTGAATAGGAGCCTGAGAGGGACAATGAGGCTATGTTCAGAAATATAAAGGGATGATGACTTCTAACCCCTGTGACCTCATATTATACCGGTCAATGAACAAAAATTCCTCAAATGCCAGTGCACGTTCTGCATAATGCACATCACAGAAGGGCATCCAAAACTCAAGGCTCATTTTGTTTTGGTGAACATCTTGAAGAAGATCGGCCACGTTGAGAGCAAACAGACAATGACTCTTGTGTTGGTTTTTTTAACTCTATTTGTGTTACGTTCCGCTTCAGAGGGGTTTCCTGTAAAAGACATTAAAAGCGCAGTTCCTTGACCTCCATGATCGACATGTTCTCGGCTGGTGTAAAAACATATGGAATGCGTTTTATTAGGTTTAAGTCCCATTATATCAAATCAAATGTCCTCTCCCGAGCTGGAGGGAAAGTACATCGCTGGGGACTTCCAACAGTCTGGTAACAAACACAACATGTCATTGAGAGTGATCGGACTTTATTCTGCTTTCTGTTCACTGCCATCACTGAATGAATGTTTAAAGACATACACACCTGTCATGTGACTTCAGTCCTCAGTGTGTCAGTGCTGCAGACACAGAAACCTCTGGGTGCTATTGATGACCTCACCTATCTGATAACCCCCCCCCCCCACGCTGTCAGGCTGTCCCCGACTATGTGATGTCATTTGAAAAACAAAAGAGTGGGAGCAAATAACAGCTGAAGGCTAAAGAGGTAGACACACACAATTACATCCACACACACACACACACACAATTACATCCACACACACACACACACACACACACACACACGACAGCTCCTGTTAAAACAACATGGCGGCAGCTGCTGTGGAGACTGCTCTCATTTAGCACCCTAAAACACCTCTCTGACCAAGTGTGTGTGTGTGTGTGTGTGTGTGTGTGTGTGTGTGTGTGTGTGTCACCTCACCCACTGTATCAGAGGACTGAGGCTGTCTGGAGTGAACAAGGTCCAGTCTGTCTAACACACACACACACACACACACACACACACACACACACACACACACACACACACACACACACACACACACACACACACACACACACACACACACACACACACACACACACACACACACACACACACACACACACACACACACCTCTGCAAGCACCAGTTGTGGCAGTTGACAGTTTGGCATTGGGTGTGTGTCTGGTGTGTGTGTGTGTGTGTCTGGTGTGTGTGTGTGTGTGTGTGTGTGTGTGTGTGTGTGTGTGGAAGGTTGACATTTGACCCAACAAACATTTGTGGGTAACATTTGACTGTCTGCTCAGCATCCTCAGCGTGTTCTGCACAGAATCAAACGTTTGTGCTTTGAAGACGCACTGAAAGTTTGTGCACTCTAATCCTCCCGTTCACCCAGATCACGCAGCTCAACATGAACTCGTCGTTGCATTTGCACGTTTTTAACTTGACTGAAATAGTTTGGATTTTACACCTTAAGGCCTAAAATAACTTTTTGTTAATTGTAACTAAAAGAAAGAAGTGTCCGTGTGTGTTTAAAGCCCCACCCTCTGATCCACATGACAAACCATGTTGTTCAATATGCTGAGCGTCAAAAACACCGCAGTCATCTTTTATGTGGAGAATTATCTATTGTCAAGGAATAAATCGGATTCTGCAGATTCCCCT
Organism: Symphodus melops; assembly: GCF_947650265.1. Taxonomy (NCBI): domain Eukaryota; kingdom Metazoa; phylum Chordata; class Actinopteri; order Labriformes; family Labridae; genus Symphodus; species Symphodus melops. The sequence goes on from NC_136700.1 coordinate 1,350,666, forward strand.
TCCCGCGTTTTTTAAGGCGATTTCTCCGGGATGTAATGAAATAATGTATGGATTATGTTCCCAGGGATTAGATGAAAGGAAGTCTTTATTAACCAGATGCCCTGAGGGACTGCTGGTCACTGTGCTGTTGCATCATGGTGAGCAGCTGGCAATAAATGGCCTCAGTGTGTGTGTGTGTGTGTGTGTGTGTGTGTGTGTGTGACACGTTGCCAGATTCCAGGAAACAGGAAACTGACTGGCGGGAAAATTACAGCAGCGGGGGGTCCAGTCTTTTGTCAAAACGTAATCCAGTGGACGCTCTTAACACTCTGCTCACCCCACACCCTCCCCGTCCTCTCAAACACACACACACACACACACACACACACACACACACACACACACACACACACACACACACACACACACACACACACACACACACACACACACACACACACACACGCACACACACAAACGCTTTCTTTCTTTGGATGTGCTGTTTCTCCAGGAAGGAGAGCCAGCTGCTGTTTCCCTCCTCAAGAGTGAAGTGAAGAGGGGAAGTGAGGGATTCCTTGTTGTTGGAGAAAAGAGAGAGTAGGAGGAAGAAACACCCCAGTCTGCATGGGGGGGGGGGGGGGGTCGAGTCCAGTTGGTCAGTTGAAAAGATGAAAGGACGGAGGATCAGAGGGGGAGAGAAAAGGACTCATGATGAGTGCATGAAGACAGAAAACAACATTAGTATTAATCAGTGTTTTTACATGGATGTCAGTATCCCGGTCATCACACGACGTGCACACACACACACAGAATCCTCCTGGTTCACTGTGTCCTGTTCGTGCAGGCTCTTGTGATGATTATTTTTTACAACACAAAGTTTAGAAACCTGAGTGCAGACTTTTCAAAGGCCACATTGTGTTACAGAAGAGTTGCATCCATCTCATTTTCAAGAAATAAAGAATTAAGACGCTCTTGGGGCGCTGCTAGCGTAGCTGCTAGCGTAGCTGCGATGGCGCTCGCCCCGTGTGGCTGTAGTCTTCAGGGCAGAAGCCGTGGGTTCAAATCTGACCTCAGCTCTTTGCTGCACGTCAAAATCAGGATATGGGTTTATCCCGGCTTCTATCATGACGTGAAGTTTACATGCACAAACACAAAACCAGGAAACTCAAGACCATGTAAAATAGTTTAGAAAAACTTGCCAAACATGATCTACGTTTATCCCTAAGTCCACGTTTTATTGTTTTCAGCAAACATCTGACAACGTTTAAAGTTAAAGACTTCTATTTGTCAGCTTGTTGTGCTCAAAGCAGCTTCACTGCTAAACCCTCCTTCGATGCTGCTTCTGGTGAAGGTCGTCCAAAAGTCAGACAGAATCGAATGAAGTCGCTGGGACAGGTTGACATGTGAAGGAGGAGGGAGGACTCCTTTGGTTTGTTTTGATGTTTTTCCCTGAAACACAAACTCAGCGTTGATCAGAACTACGAAGTTTGCAAGAAGGGAAACTTGTTTGGAGAAGGCGAACTCGTGAAATCTTTGTATTGTAGAAAGTTACAGGTAACAAGAACTATGTGAAAGACAATGCTGCATTATTACCAGCTGCAGCATTCACAGCTCATTTGGCTTCTGCTCAAAGTGAAATGTTGAAACACACTGAAAGGAGCAGATCTCTGGAAATGGAAAAGTTGAACGAAAAAACAAAAGGTATGCAACAAACATTTGACCCATTCTTGATATTTTCTAATCATCACCCTTATCGTGTCATAATAACTTCAGTTTACCACACAGGACAGCAGGTTTTATGTTTTAAAGTCAAATGAGGAGACTTTTTTTTTGGCGGGTTGGCGGGAAGGAAGCCTGCTCGGCGCGGTGACACGAGGTCAAAGACGAAGTGAAATATTCCCTCTTTGGCAGCTTGACGTGACACGGTTTGTTTGTGCAGCCTCACCGGAGTCAGGTCCTCAACACAGTGATTTATCCCGTTCTGTGTAACAGTCACAAGCCACAAGCCCGGGGACGCCATTCATCTCTCAGCTCCAACCACATGTTCGTTTCTCAACTGGAGTCGCCATTAATCTCTGTATAACGTTTCACTTTAATCAGACGTTTAGAGCGCTTTCGTTCCTATCAGGACTGGAAACATTTTCTGGCACCGAAAGAAAAGAGAGCCATAAATCACCAGCTTAAAGCAGATAAGAGTGGCTGAGGTCCTGAGGGCTTTGTTAGCACTAACACACTTCTGAAGGTTTTATTCCCCCGGATTAAAAAAAGAGCAGAAAACTGTCATTTAGCTGCTGCAGCTCGGGGGGGTGATGCTACCAAAGGTCTCAGACCTGCTCACAAATCCTGAAGATTTCAACACTAAGCTGAATGTTTCTCTTTCCAGCACTCGAGTATCTGACCCCCCCAATCCCCAAAAAATCCATCATTCTGCTGAACCACACGCAGCACTCATATTAATGGCAAATATAATCATCAATACCGCCACACAGCGGACTCCACGTCCCTCCTCTCACGGCGTACAAAACTCAACTTACAGGAAACCTATGGGTTCAGGTGTGTTCACAGGCTGCACTGATTTCTCTTATTATTTAACATGAGGGATACATGAATAAGGATATGGATTATTGATCTGCTAATGTGGGAAATGTGGGTGTTACAGCAGCTTAAAAACAGGAAATATAAACAGCGTCAATAGCACAAAAAAAATAAGCGATGAGCAAGTTTGCATCAATTAAATAAAGGAAGAAAAATACAATAGAATTAAAAAATACGAGGCATAATGTAAACTTTGAGTTGTGGAAAGACAGATCAGTTTAAAAACACAGTGTGCAGCATTTTCAGAGGTGCATGTATGATTTAAAAAAAGCAGCCATGCTTTTCTTTGTTTCTTTGCAGACTGCAGCTGTAAGTCAACGATTCGTTTGATCATGACAAACTTGACAAACATTTCTCCAAGAATGTGCAAATCCTTGTAAACAGCTCGGAGGAGTCCTGATGTGCACAGATGGCACGTTTGGGCGGAGGACTAACTGATGGCTCTGACTCTCATCAATGGAGGAAGGAGAGTGGGTGCAAAGTACCGCCGTGACAAACAATCACAGCAGGTTACAACAATAAACCGTGGCTTTGCAAACGACCATTTAGATCCACACTGAGATGGAAATGACCTTAAAAAGCCAGCGTCCATGACAATGGGCAGCCGGGGAAGCGCCACCACACGTGAGAGGATACACAGAGTCAAACATCAACCTGATGCTGCCTCACATTTGACCTGAGACAACCCGTGTGGTACGTCATCAGGAGCGCACTCTGAGTCCAACACTGACAGAAGCGTTTAAGCTGTAACTGTTGTGTATATTAACACGTTGACCATCTGATCCAAACAGCAGCTGTGTCTGTGGATCATCCTGTTTGGATTTGAAGAGGCGGGTTTTAACGGGTTGATGATGTTTACAGACGCCTGTCTGCACGCCGCTCAGGAGTCCTCCAATAAAATCTGCTTCTTTCCACTTTGTTCTCCACTCTTTTTCTTGATGGCCTTGAATACGGAGAGCTACACGTTGTATTCAAACGTGGCGGCGTCAGACTCCGTTGCTAAGTATTTCCATGTTGTTCATCACACACACACACACACACACACACACACACAATCCGACAGGAACACTTCCTCCTGCTCTGATGTGAATGTGCGGAAAAACCAACTCTGGAAGATTTCAACGTTAGCCTGCTGGAAGTTTGTCGGGGTGCATGTGTGAAAACGGCTGATCGTTTTTAACGTCTATGATTAATGAGCTGAATCGTCTTCAACCTTTATGTTAGAAAATATCTGCTTGTTATTTTAGTCGTAGATTAAACTGCGTCATCGTGAAGTCATGAGCTCAATCTTTCCATCTTAAATCGTCTTCTTCATCTCAAGGAGTCTCTGGAAGGTCGTCAAACGCTGGACATCAGTTATCAACAGTCAATCAACTGTCCTAATGCGGAGGGATGTAGTTTGAAAATAATTGACCAATCACAGCGTATCACATCACGGCCATGCGGGCCTCTTTGATGATCCTCGGCGGACAGTTGGATCCGATCCTGTGTGCTGGTTTTGTCCAGTAAGCTTCACTGGACTGTGTATGGGAACATATGGAGGAGCCTCTGGACAATGGAGCTCTTGTCATGCTGGCCTCAACAAAGAGGCCAAGACAGGCTCAGACAGGGGGCCGCATGCTGGGCCGTGTGAGAGTGTGTGTGTGTGTGTGTGTGTGTGTGTGTGTGTGTGTGTGAGAGAGAGAGAGAGAGAAAGAGCGTTTGTGTGCTTCATATAAGGTTGTTCATACTTCCATACTTTTCCATTCTGTGTTTTACAACAAACTGAATCTCCATCATTTTAACGTTTGACTGAAGATCTGTAAAATAAATAAAATAAAAGTTTACAGTGGAAACACAAAGCACAGTGAGCGCTGCTCAAACACTGGATCATGACTGATAACACTGAACGTGTGATGCAGGAATTTGCTTGCAAAGTTTTTGGTCATTGACTAAAAAAGGAATGAAGCTGATATTCAGAGCAGCGGTAACGTATTCGTGTGCAGAGACCTCATATAGTGGACGACCTGGGTTTGAGCTCCGTCCCCACTCTCTCCATGATCTCTGACCAAAATAGACTTTTTCAAAAAAGAGAGAAAGACATGATTGGGCACCGAGGACTTCTCTTCTGTTTGATTTGTACCCGTGTGTTTACATCCTGGCTCTGAGACAGCCCTCGTCTCCCCGTGTAAAAGTGGACAGATGTCTGCTGTTTGTTTAAGGATGTCTCATTATGACACATCACAACATTGGAGCTGTGCTGGTCTGATTGTCTTCACTTCGTCGTGCTCGCACTCTGCTCTGTGTTGGCGAGTTAAAGCGGCTCCTCCCTCGTCTCCACCCAAACCACCGCCGCCGCCACCAACCGACACAGAAAGTGAAAGAAACACCAGGATGGGACTTTCAGGTTTTATTTGACATGGTAACATTACTCCCAACAATCTGATTAAAAACCTTCTGTCGTGAAGAGTGGGTCATGTGTCATATTTAAATCTTTCTGTTGTCACGCTCCAGACCGTGAGTCTGAGATTAATGACCATCAATGGTTCCAAATCGACCTTTTAGAAAGGAGGGTGAGGCGTTAACTCCCTCACACTCTGATGATTTATAGAGCTTTCACTGAACCGTTCCTTTTCTCAAACTTTCAGGTGAGTTTCAATCCAACCTGTGAGATCTTCACAGGCGGCGAGCACCTCCTGACGGGAGAACAAAAGAGCACAGGAAGACTTTTATACCTGCAGCAGGAGCTGAACACAGATAGATGTACTTTAAGCACGCTGTGTGAGGACGTGACGTGACGAGACGAGACGTGACGGGACGTGACGAGACGTGACGTGACGGGACGGGACGGGACGTGACGTGACGGGACGGGACGGGACGGGACCATCCACGCCTGTTCTGTCTCTTCTGCTGGAGCGATGAATCTCCGGTCTGCACAACAAACGTACCTTTCCAGGAACCAATCAAGAAACCGTGAATTGATTTGACACACCAAAACAAACAAACAAAAACTCAGTGATGACACACACACACACACACACACACATCCCAGCTTCATCATTGTTTAACATCAGAGAGAGAGTAAAAGAGTGAATCACTGGATTGACACAAAAACCTTGCAGAGTTGGTGAAGAAATGAAAGAGCGACATAAACAACCGTCATTGTGTTACTAAACCAACCGACCACAGGGAGGAAACCACAGTGGATTACAGTTATTCACACACACACACACACACACACACACACACACTCTAACGTATCCATGAGGCTTTACGATAAGACACGTCTGCTGTGTGTTTTACAGTACATGAACTGTCACTCAGTGTTCACAGCATCGAATCGAAGGTCTGCGTGTCCGCACACTTCCTCTGAGGCGACACGAGGCGAGTGTGACATCACTGATGTGTTTTCTTAGAGTTATGTTTGAGTGGCTTTTTGTTCCCAAACAAACACGTTCCTATCATTTCCCCTCTGTATCAGCACTTCAGTCCTGTCCCCAGTAAACATGCTAGTGTTTACACTTCCTGCAGCGTCCATACACAGACACAGAGCAAGAACCCAAACAAACAGAGCAGCACTGTTGTTTGGGTTGCTCTCTCTCTCTCTCTCTCTCTCTGTGTAAACGGTGTCGGACGTACAACACACAGCAGCAGGTTCAAACAAACAGCGGGCGGCAGGTTTCAGCCAGAGTCTGATCACCGTCACTCTAAAGCTGCTTTTACAAACACGCGTGTGAAAACTTCCAGACACGTGTTAGGGACAACATATCTGAGACGTTGGAGTGAAGTGAATGTTTTCCTTTGCTTTGTGAAATCAGACGGATCCACTGAACAGTGAGAAGCTGCTTCGTCACACGCACAAAGAGCAAGAAGAGAGGGGGGTGGGGGGGGGGGGTCCTGACTGTTTTCAAGGCAAACAAGATATGAACTTGTTGACCCGACTTATTAAAGTTCAGCTTCAGAGACGTGTCTTTCACTGTCAGCATTAACAGTTCATCTGAAAAAATTAAGGTTTGAAAATAATGCATTACATATTTCTGTTTTTTTTCTTCAATAAAATCCAAAGTAAAGCGTTTGTCGTCTTCACTCAGTACTTGACAGAGACACATGAACGTCCTTCTTGGTGACTTGTTTATTCAACGTTTTCAGTCTGGAACGTTTTCAGTTCTCGGACGGTGTGAAACAAACAGCCCGCTCCGATCGACGCACACTCGTGTGAATTAGCATTTCAACACGCCAACGACGGCTGAAGGAGTGGTCAGATCAACACTGACCCACATGTCAGGGCTTGGTCTTATCGCTCCTTGAATGTGTATTCATGGCTACATGAAATCCAACGAGATAACACAACAACTTGAATTCATCCAGCAGTCGGAGCAGTCCCGTCCAGCTCTGTAAATAAAACCTGTAAAGTCATGTGACAGTAAAGACAGCAGGCTGTAACAGATAGCAGCTCTGTTACTGCCTTGCATTATGTTTACTCTAACCTGTGACATCACTCGGCCTGCAGGGCTTCTAAAAACTCAAAACTAGGCGGGGCACACCTGGTCTGACACTTCACACTCCTTTTTCACCTGAGGCCTTTTCAGCTCGAGTTTAAACTCAAAAGAGGAGGGAGGGGGGGGTCAAGTTATAGGGAGGGGGCTATTTGTTCCTCTGGACTAAATTCACAGTTTTCACTCTATAATATTGAACTTTTATGCTTCCTGTTCTGTTGGGTTGCAAAGGGGACATATCCGACCCTTAGTTTACCGAGTCCACTTCTTCTTCTTCTTGGTTGAGCTGAATTAGCAGCAGGCTACACCGTGCTGGGCTGACTTACACATCGCTGACGCAGCTTTCTAAACGAGCGCACGGTTGGCTGTGGAAACGCAAGCGAGATCAGGGTTTATCAAACTGTGCTGAACAGAACCAAACCGCTCGGTGGAAATGGGACGTAGAGAGTCCTTCATTTATTAGACACGCACACACACACACACACACTTTGACTTCTGCTTTTAAAAAATGTATGTGGCTTCCCTTTTCCTCCAAACAAACAAGCTGGAGCTTCTACACATGCATGCAGACAGATATCACAGCAGTTAGAGGGTGAACACCTGGTTTAAACCCTGGAGGTGATGCTGCACCGTGCTGGAGGACTCAAACCCACAAAGAGTCCTCCTGTCTTTTTTGTCCTCCAAACAGAGAGACTAACTTTCTTAGTATCCAGAACACTAAAAGAAATCCCCTGGTGCAACAGGACCTGAACACGGCACAGATGTGAGAGGGCTGGTTTCATGGGAACACACACACTCTAACAGCACTGATGGTGCTGAATGTGTTTGCGACACTTGTCATCGTCTCCTCGGCTGTATCGATCACGCCGAGCGAGAAGACGCCCAGTTAAGAGAAGAAGAATGCATCTTTAAGGATTCAGTAATGAATGGGTGGAAGAGTAGCTCCATTCAGATCCCCTCCTCTCCTTTCTGTGCCCACCCTGCCCCCCAGCACACCATTACAATGCAGGACCCCTTCCCCCAACACACACATTAACACACACACACACACACACTCTCTCTGCCCTGCCCCCTGAGGAACACAGGCAGGGGGGGGGGGGGGTTATGGGTGGGTTTCCCCAACTATTTAAGCAGATTCCAACAGATGGTCGGGGAACTTTCCTCTCAGGGTCTCGTTGCTCTTTCTCCCAACTCCCCGTCTCCCTCACAGCGGACCTGACTACTCCTCCACTTCACTTCGCTTCTCCTCTCTGTGGATCCAGAACCCCGTTTAGCTGTCCTCCTCCTCCTGCTCTGTTGGATCGTACGTCCAGCTCCTTCTCTCGGCGAGGACGGTGGAGCTCATCATGCCATCCGACTTCCTATCACCTTTCCTGGAACTGGATGAGGAATTCTGCAAGGTGAGGAAACAAGCAAACAACAACTTTTGAAACTTCACATCGCATGCAAAACTCCACTGACTGATTTAAAATGAAAACTTAGAGGTTTAGAGGACAACAAAAGAGAAAATAAGACTTTTCATATCTTTGCCTGTTGGGATTTTTTTAGCTTTAAAATATGTTTTGTCTGGAAAAAAAATTGATTAAAAAAAAACTTAAAACCTTGGCAGGAAGTTTGTTTCAAAAAGATGAATTGAACTGTGAAATGTTTTACTCTCTTTGTGTGTTTCCTGGATTTAAAGACACTAATAGTTGTGAACAATCCTAAGCTGTGACTGCTGAGTAAAGTGTAATATTTAAATGCTGAAATGAACCATGGCCTCCATGACCTCGTGGATCTGGATCTCCACACTGCCAGCCTCGCTCCAGCACTCCAGGAATGCAGAGAGCTCACTCCTATTCTCCTCTCTCCTTTTGTGTGACAGAATTTCCGCGGCCTGGAGGCGACAGATGGCTCTCCTTCCGTCTCGGAGCAGCAACGGCAGCAGCACAGTCTCAGAGTGCTCGGCTTCCAGCGGCGTCATTCTCTCTGCCCTGTGACCCTCCCTAACTCAAAGTTCAACAGCAGCGGCGGCAGTGGCGGCGGCAGCGGCTCTGAGGTGAGCGACCCGGCCTGCTGGGGGCTCAACATGTCCCCTGCCTCGCAGTGGAGCAGAGAGAGCCAGCTTCCCCGCTGCTCGCTCAGCCACATCCCCTTCAGAGTGGACCGCTCGGTCAGCATGATCGAGGGGAACGTCGGCGGCGTCGCAGCGAGAGAGGACAAAATGTCTAACGGATCCCCGACGCTGCTGCTCCCTCCGCCCGGGCTCTGCCTCAGCAACAACTCTCTCTCCTCTGCTGCTTCGCCCTCTTCCCTTCGACCCTCGGCGACCCCGGCTCCTCACATCTCCACCCGCTACAAGACTGAACTTTGCCGCACCTTCGAGGAAAGCGGTACCTGCAAGTATGGCGCCAAGTGCCAGTTCGCCCACGGTATGGACGAGATGAGAGGTCTTAGCAGGCACCCCAAGTACAAGACGGAGCCCTGCCGCACTTTCCACACCATAGGCTTCTGCCCATATGGCGCCCGCTGCCACTTCATCCACAACGCCGATGAGATCCAGAATGGCGGCGCGGCGGCGACTCATCAGAAACAGAAGCTGAGGCCTCCTGTTCTGCGTCACAGCCTCAGCTTCGCGGGCTTCTCCTCCTTGCCGCAGACTTTCCAACCCGTGGAGGATCTGCAGCATTCATCCCTGCTCTTCAGCAGAGCCGCCTCCGTGTCTCCTCCCCCGTCCTCCACAGAAAGCCCAGAGCTCCTCTCCCCCCTCTTTCTGGAGTCGGGGGCGCTGAAGCATTGCCAGTATCCCTTCTCTGGCATCACAGACCTGGCAGGAGACAACAGTGACTCAGCGCTGCGCTTCTACGCCGTGTCTGATTCAGTCAGCACCAGGTGTCCCGCCTCCACTTTCACCTCCAAAACCCCCAACCTCCCTTTCCAACTCCCCCAGCAGCGAGCGGTCCTGAACGCACCTCCTGGCCTGCAGCGCTGCTCCTCAGCTGACTCCCTCTCCGAGGAAGGCTACACCTCCTCCTGCTCCCTCAGCTCTTCCTCCAGCGGCACAGAATCACCCAGCTTCGAGGGCCGCCGCCTGCCCATCTTTAGCCGCCTGTCTGTGTCAGACGAGTAGGGACAGTTTTACCGGAGTGCTGAATTCAACCAGGGATAGACTTTCTAATTGTTTCACTCCACGTGACTACTGATTTGCATGTTACGCTGCATGTAATCCTCCTGGAAACAGTCGATGGACAGCAGAAACATTTGAAGAATCACAGAGAGTTTGAACGTTAGGTTTTCGGTCCCTTCCTGAATGCAGCCGTGTAAACATACCGAACTTTGTGCATATTGCATTTCTCATCCAAGCAGTTGTAGCGCTGCTCAGTGTTTGTCCAGTTTTAGCTGACTCCTCCCTTTTTTCTTTTTTGTTTAAAATAAGATTGTTTTTATATGCCATTGTTACTGCTGTATACTGTTGTATACCCGTTTGTAGAGACTACTTGGAGGATGCTTCACTGGGGCTCGGCTCTCGTGCTCTTCCTGCTCAGTGGGAAGTTCTGTGTGAGAACTTCCTGAATCCTGATGGAAGCCGGACTTGAAGTGCTGTATGATCCAGTCTATTGATCTCCACACAAACTGTTTGAGTGACCTGCAGCACTTCAGTCATCGACGACTCTATGACTGTATCGCTCCGCCTCTTGTCCATGAGTAAGAGGCTTAAAATAACTGTATGCTGTCACTGATTGATTTTTTTGATCTTTGGTCGATTGATTGTATTTGTCTGCCTTTTTTTTTTTTTTTTTTTACTGCCTGGCAACGACTCAGCTGACCTGCCTTAGCAACAAAAAGAAGAATAGCACAAATGTAGGCGACATACTGACGCTCTCTAGTTACCAAAGTTGATGTTAGACTTCCCCTAACCTCCTAGAAACCTTTCTGCTAACACCTAGCCTAGCCTTTAGCCATGCCAGGTAAACCAGTGTTACATTATGTTGGTATAGCTTAACACTTTACTTGACTTATTTATTGCATCTTTTTTTTGTTAAATATGATTATGTCTGAGTTTGCTTTGTGGTTGTGTTTATGCATTTTTTTTTAATATAATACCAGATCATCTATGCTTTACGTAACATCTGCGATTTGCTCTGTAGCTTTAAAAGAAGGGCGAGTGGAGAGGAGAGACGAGGAGGGAGGAAAACTTTTTTTTTTGGCATTCTATATTTAAGTTGCCTTATTGGCTGAAAGGCCTGGCAGAAATCAGGACTCGCCGCACGCTCAACGCCACGAGGAGTGAGCGTGCGGCGAGCCCACTCTCCTCTTCATTCGGCCTCTCACTGTAATGACTTCCACACAGGGGTTGAACAAGGTGTGTGTACTGAACACTCGCTCCACCATGAATTCAAACGAGATGAGTTTTAATGTAAGAAAAGAATGTTAATGTTTACATCTTTGATCCAGCGTGCGCTCTCTTCTGGAAACATGGTGACCGTTTTTGTTAAATAGTTGATTTTTTTTTTTCCAATCAGAGTTGCCCTGATGTTTGTAGGCCACACTCTGTTGCACGCTAGCCAGCTAGCTTACTCTCTGAGCGGCAGGAGAAATCAAAGTGGGCTCATAAGAAGTCCGGCGAGGTGGACTCCGCCGGCCCTGACGAGTCCACACAAACTGTTGTTTTAGCGTCTCGTTAGCTTGACTCGACAGCGAGCCGTTTTTGATACTTTTGTTAAATTAAAGTCTTATTTATTTTGTTTTTCTCAAAGTGAAACCTATATTGTGTTTTTTTGTTTGACATAATTTAAGTGCATTTATTGTTTACATTCCAGGGGTTATCTTGATATCCGAGCTCTTTATCTTAATATATTTGTCCATCATGATTTGAAATAAAAGTCTCTGAACATTGAAACCTCCGATGGCTCGACTCTCTTTAAGATACGTAATCAGTCGTAGATCAGAAGATTTAGGTGAAGTGAGAAATACATTGAAATGATTCATCGCTGCACAAAAGGTTGTCAAAATGTCTTCAAATGATCAAATATCAGATCGATAGTAAAGAACAAAAACTGACCTTGTATTGTGTCATTAACCTGAAGCTGCTCAGTCCTGCAAACACTGAACTACTGACATCACTGACAGTCTTTCACGCTTCTCAGAAAGACGTACAAGTTGTCTCAAAGTGTCTTACACAAAGACAGAGCAGCGTTTATGAGTCCAGACTGGATCATCGTGGGTTAAATGTGCAGATCTCACAACATGCCCCACGTCCTGCAAATGTCGGTAAATAAAAGCAAGAGATGTGCGCACGTTGGATGACCATGAGTTCTACTGCCGTGTGTGTCGATATGTTTTGTCGTATTGAAGTTTCACACTCTGTTCATGCTCATGACTTCACCTGTTCTCACTTCTACAACATAAAAAAAATAAGACTCGATTTCTTTCACACCCATAATCATCTCGCTCTCCTGCCTGTGTTCAGGATGAAGCAGCAGCCTGGTCACATCCTCCCCCCCTCTCATTGTGTCTCAGGAAGTGATCTGAAATCTGACCCTGGCTGGTTTCAAAATCAGTCCTGAGTTTCACTGAGGAGACAAACCAACACGTCTGCGTACACATTTGATAATCCACGTTTCTCTGTTTACGTCAACTTCTCACATGAAAGCATGAAGGGATTGGTGGTCAGTTTTTAGGGTCTAAGGAAAGGTCTCATGTTGAGCTGAGTGTTCCCACGAGCATCACTCTCAAACTCTGCTTGTTGGCTCTTTACGATCATCTGTCTCATCCACTCACAAAAGAAAGAAAGATTAACTCTTTCTCTTCCTCGCCCTCCCCTCTGCATGTGTGTTTATGTGTTTATGTGTGTGTGTGTTGTGTGGGAAGGGGAGTGAGTTTTGTTGCGACTCGTCTGAACGGACCAATTTAAAGTGAGTGACACTGAGGAGAATGTTTGGGCAACAGATGCTCGAACAAAGACTTCCCCGCAAACAATGGGCCACAGAGATACTTGTGACTGATTTCCATCTATTCACACAAAGTGGAGCAGAAGTTGACGTCCTCCCCTCTGTGTGTGTGTGTGTGTGTGTGTGTGTGTGTGTGTGCGCGTGTGTGTGTGTTGTAGCAGCTCTAAGAATAGATCATCTAAATTCACATTGTTTTGGACCTCATAAGTAAAGTAACCAGCAGTGATCCTGCAGACAAAGCGCTACATCTTTTCTCTTTTCTCACAAACAATCTCATCCTGACGTCTGTTTAACCCTTTAACTCTCTCTCTCTCTTTTTCTCTGTGAATCTGATCAACTAAAGGCATTCAACACAAGCATACACAATTTATCAGTCTTGTTTGTGAGAAATCAAAATTTAGATTTAACAGGTACTTAAATAAAATACAATGTGATAAAAAAAGAGCTCATTATTAATTTAAGTATGGAGCATTAAAAGTGCAATCTATTGGTGAATGTGCTGAAATATCTTCACTTCTTTGTGTTCTCATAAAAGACTAAAAAAGTTGAGTCAAAGGAAGAAAGACAGTGTGTGTGTGTGTGTGTGTGTGTGTGTGTGTGTGTGTGTGTGTGTGTGTGTTGGCATTCAGCTGCATGCAGGCTGAGGATTTCCCTCTAGTGAATGAATAACAGTAGAGTGAAGCAGACCCACACAACCCCCATGGCTACTTACCATTACCATTCAATACCCGGGGTTGTGTGTCAGTGTGTGCGCATGGATGTGTGTTTGTGTGTAAGACCTTAAAAAGGCCAAGGGCCATCCCCGTGCAGCCCCCCTCGACCCCTCCCTCCCCTCCTGCTCATGCAGGCCCTTTGTGCGCCCTGTTTTCCCTTTTCAGGCTAACATCTGTATGCTAATGCTGCTCAATGGGAATGGACTGGAATCATCCTGGGAGAGAGGGTGAGGGGCGGCTTCCCTGCGTGTGTGTGTGTGTGTGTGTGTGTGTGTGTGTGTGTGTGTGTGTGTGTGTGTGTGTGTGTGTGTGTGTGTGTGGAGAGTTGAATGAGGTGTGAGTTGGGAGAATTCAGCAGCAGTAAAGGATTTGTGCCAGGCTTAAAGAGAGAGAGAGAAGAGCGAGCAAGAATCATTGATTAAGGTGGGGTGGGGGGTTTGAATGCTGAAGTTTAAAGGTTGGTACGATTTGCTGCACGTATGTGTGTGTGTGTGTGTGTGTGTGTGTGTGTGTGTGTGTGTGGAGAGCTCCCTCTGAAGATCGGATGACCTATGAAACTCCTGAGAAAAGAATGAGAGGAGCTGCAGCTCACAGTGGGAGACTGAGGCTGTCGGCAGGAGGACGTCTCAGGAGGCAGGACGTGACGTAAAAAGAATGATGCAGAAAGGGAGACCGACCCCCCCCCCCTCCCCCGACCCCCCCACAGTGACAGTTGTTGCCGCCATATTAATGCCACGTGTAGTTCATAGATGATCACAGTTTATCTTTAAGTCTTTGTGTTGGAGCTTGGCGTGGTGTTCTGCTCAGCTGTGCTTCAGGAAGTTTGTCTGCATGAACAGAAACATGAACGTCTGTCGTGTGGTTCTGTTGGACGCTGAAGTTGGAAATATGCAGAAAGGAATCCTGTATCTTCTGCTGCCACTGATTATCACTCAAGTGTCAACCAGAAAAAATCATTTCTCAGAGGAAGCATTCTGCAACACAAAACACACCAAACCTAAAAGACTCATCGGGAGAGGTTCTTCGTAGATTCCCAGATTAGAGGGGTCCTGATTGTCCAGCAGAGTCTGTGTGAATCAAAGAGGACAGTGGATCCATGCATGACACAAAGCTCCTGAAGGACTGTTAGTGAAAAGGTTGATCTCCACTTTTCCCTGCTTGTTGTTTAATGTGATGTCAAGTGTTCAAAATGACAAATGTTCATTAAACATGAAGCTCAGGAGTTTTCAGTCCACTCATCACAACAGAAGAAGGTGTTCAAAGTGTCGTTGGCCGACGGTCGGCTGAGAGGTGATGAAGTGACGTGACGCCATCTAGTGGACACTTTCATGAAACACGCTTAAATTCTCTGCCTCTGGTTTTAAATGTGTCCTCTCTCAACGTGCTGCATGTTTCCATCCTACAGTGAGTCTCACATGCTTTCACTTCCTCACAGGTTGTATTATCAGTGGATTCATCAGGGAGAACACATGAAGCCATTGAACTAAAGTGACTGAGGCTCATTTGATCACATCGAGACAGCCGGTAGATTTATCAGCACCAGGGTTTAGAAACCAGTCGGGTCCAAACTGGTTTCTCTTCATTCAAGGACAAGAACAATTATTGTCCAAATAATAACTCCAAATGCGTCTCAAGCTTTCGTCACTGCTGAGCTTCATTAGACTTTTTAATAACACCAATTCTCCTGTGACTTAATGTAGCAAAGTCAAACAATCGAAACACATGGAGAGAGAAATGAAACAGAACAGACTGACCTGTATGAAGTCCCATTCAGAGTCAGTGTCTTCAGTAGCATGGAGACATGTTGACTGCAGGAGACGATAACATCTGTCTTCTTCTCTGTCAAACCTTTGAACCAAATCAATCAGACATGTTAGTTCAGATACAACAGTCAAAGTGGTCTAACTACCCTTTGACAAGGATGATGAGCTTTTATAAAAGTCCAACAGCAATCTGGCAAAACATAGTTAAACTTTAAATAGTGTATTTGTACACATTCTCCTGTTCCACTAGTTATTAATGCAGACATGTTAGAGGAAGAGTTATGTATACATACATTTTTTACACGACCCCACGCGGGGCCCGTCTGCCTCCCACTCCCAACGCTGGAGAGCAGGAGGGATGATGCGAGGCGGAATAATATCTTAATAAAGTATACACACGTTGTCCTGTGCTGCTATTGTGACACTAAAACAGATGTGTAAGAGGGACGCTTGTTTGATACATTTAAAAAATATATATATACATGTTTTTGTGCAAAAAATTAAATATTCATATTTCTATGCATACAAATTTTTTTGCGCGGGCTCTCCTGACTTCCACTTTAGAGGAACATTTTGGGGAAAAAAACCCCTATGCATAGAGTCATTTTATTTTACCTGTTTCAGTTCAGTTTAGATATTATGCCCAGTTGGAAAAGTGTGTATTCACTTGTGTTTGTGAACACTTTTCCAACTGGGCATCTAAACTGTTGAACTGAAACAGGTCAAATAAAATGCAAGTCTAAACTTACCTTTGGAATGGTTTTCAAAATACAGAATAAACAGCAGATTGAAAGAATGTTTTAGACTGTATTTGTAGTAATATTTTAAACTTTTTAACAAAGACTTAAATACACTTTAATTGTGGGTTTTAACTATGCAAAAATTGATTTTAAATTTAAAAATACATCTTCAAAGATATTGTTTTCTTACCAGTGCAACAATTCTTTAAAAATATTTAATTTAGAATTACATGAAGATTTTTAATGCAACCAAAATAATCAGATACCAGCTTAAACTTTTGTTTGAAAGTTACTTAAATAATTGCCACAAAATCACTGACGCATTTATATTAAATACATTTTATCAGATAAATTAAATTAAATGCCCCCCCCCCCCCCCCACCCCCAAGACTAAGGTCTGACCAGAGTTCAGTTAGACCGAACGACAACACATCTGGAAAACAACAACAAAGCCGAGGTGAAATTCATTTCTTTATTTTCTTAGAACAAAACGATCCAACTGCGTATCAGACACGAAGACAAAGAACTTAAAATGAAGCAATTAAAAAAATAACACAACAGCAAAAATAATAATGAGAGCCATTAAAAGTTCCAAAAAGACAAATCTTTTATAAACCACGACGTGCGCGGCCACTGAACCACCCGAGCATAAAATCCACTCTTTCAAACTGGCTCTCACGTCTGGTTACTGTAGAAGCATAATAATAGTAAAGAAATAAAATCTGAATGTTGGAGACACACAGGTACTCGCACTTTAAAGCACACCTGGGGCATAAATATCCAAACGAGTCCAATGACTGGTCGGCTTTGTTTTAGTTTGTGGAGAACTCAAAACACAAAAGGAGATACATTTGATATATTTTGAGGCGTGTTTGAAATTAATCTCCCCCGGGTGTGTTGCAAGCAGTCGTTGTCTAAGTACACGAGAACTTGGGAATGACGGACCGATCTTCTTCGTCTTCCTGGCTTGAGGGTTGGCGAGCTCAGTTGGCGTGCTGAACGGTGGAGAAGCACAGTTTGAGGGTGTAGGGGTACGGGCCGGCTGCAAAGACAGAGGAGACTCAAGGTTAGACCGTTTATAAAGTACGCATACCAACTGTGTATTTTCACATGACTCATATTTACATCTAGGCACAGCTTTTTTCACTGTTTCAGAGGTCACAAGGTTGACTTCCTCCTCAGCTATCGTTGGGGTTTCCTGCACTTCAGATGCAGTACATTCCTGGCTGGTATACATACATGCGTTTTTCATCTGGTAGTGGTTCATCAAGGCCAGGGCCTCCATGGCATCATTGATGGACTCCCACTCCAGCAGGCCTGACGCACTGCGGTCACTGGGCGCAGCACCACCTGAGGATCAGACGGGCCTTTAGTAACAGCAGCCATGTTTGATGCTAACTTTGCACAGAGAGGCAGATTTAAAGCAGCTTACTCTTTCCTGTGAACATCTTGACATTGACGGGATTCTTGACTCCAATCTCTTCACAGATCTGGAATAAAACAAGAATTAGAGACGACATGCACAAGCAGTCATTAAGGGGAAACAACATTTCCTCCTCACGCAGACCTGAGAGAAAATCTCTGGAGTGACGTCTGGCTGGGCGTTGAAGAAGTGCAGCACGTTGCTGGGGTGCTGGATGCGGTTTTTGGCGGCCTGCTCCGGTGACGTGAAGCGGTTGTTCCTGGAGCCGTGGAAGTCCTTGAAGCTGCTGGTTCCATCTTCCAGCTCGTAGCACTGCCCGGGCACGATGGCCTGCTGCTTGGACACGCTGCAGGGAGGGAGGAGAGAAACTTCAGGAGGCTGCAGCTTCGACTTTTCGACCAATCAGAATGCTTTTAAACTCGCAGCATAGCAGCCATTTTTCTGCCCTGGTTCTACTCACCACACGTTCATTCTCTGTCCGAAGAGAAAGTTGTTGTTCAGGTTGTTGATGGCGCGGTCCACCGCATAACAGTCGCCCATTTCCACCATGGCGGCCCCGGGCTTCGTCTTCATGAACTTCACCTACAGTGAGAGGACAGGAGTGAACAGATCTGGAGGCAGGACGCGCCGCTGTTTGCAGATCTGAAAACGGTGTGATGATCGGATACTGACCCGCTCGACGTTTCCATAGAGACAAAAGATGTTGAAGACACGGTCGGCGTTCATCTTCGCCGGGTCCAGTCCGTACAGCATGACCACCGGGGACTCGGCGTGGCCGCCGTACTCGCCAGGAGGAGGAGGGGGAGGCCCGTAGCCCGGCCCGTAACTTCTACCCCCTCGCCCTCTCATTGGTGGCCCCATGCGGCGACCCTCGTAGGGCGGGGAGCCGTAGCTCTCGTCGTAGCCATGGTAACCGCCTCCTGAAGACCAAGGGGCAGAAAACAGCAGGGAAACGAATGAAGCAAACGTTTGGTCTGTACGTGATCACGCGTTGGTCGTCTCAACGAACACGCCCCACGACGCGGACGAGCCGTTTACACGTCAAGCACGCGTGAAGAAGAAGACGCCACTCACCGTACTCTGGAGGATGGTCGCCGAGCAGAGCGGGCTGTCTCTGGCGCTTGTTCGGGTTGGCGTTCACGTCGTCTAGGAGAGCAAAAGAAGAAGACGACAAAGGAGGAAGGTAAAAAAAAGAAAAAAAGAGAGCGTGAGTGTGACAACAAGGCAGACTGACAGTCACATGACGATGGGATGGCTGAGCTTTGAGCAGTGTTATGGTTTAAACTGGCTTTTTAAATTAAAGTCAATCAATTAGAGCTGGTGGCAGTCGCATGCATTTCAACATAGAGATTCATCCTCCCTGTATGAAACACACCAGTTTAGTCAGGATTTCAATTAGTGCAGGGACATCGCCACAGAGCAGATAGACTGACAGGTCATTTTATCTACACACATCCTGGTTAGCCTTTAGCATAAAGGGGGGGGGGGGGGAGGGGGATGGAAAACATGGGGTGGGTTCTGATGATCTAAAAGGTGAACAGAGTAATGCTATCAAAGAATTCACTCGGGGTTAAGCATCACAGAAGTCTAGATTTTTTAAAAGTAAAGTCAGTACGCTCACACACACCTGAATTGCTCCCATTGCCATCTGCATCACCATCTGTACAGGTACACAATAATCATACACAATCAGAATGGAAGCCAGGTTAATCAGAAAGGTACATTCAGCTCTCCCTCGGCATGTGTGGAATAACCTCCGCTACACGTCAGGAAGTATTTCAGGACTAAGTGAAAGACACGAGGACGGCCCGGGGACTCGTGCACAAGTCCTAAAGACATGAGGCAGCGTCTCCAGCAGCGTTTGTGGCTTCAGGATTAAAATAAACGGATTTCTTTGAGATTATAAACCGGGTTGGAAAAGAGTCACAAACACTTACATGATTAAAATGTAAAAAAATAAAATAAATGTCATGCCTCGTCTTCAAATCAAAAAACAGCTGCACTCCTAAGAGAAACTAACCACACACATCCAGGGAACCACATGGAGGAGGTTCCTGAAGGCTGAGGGAGCAGAACATGAGGAGCAAACACACAGTCAGTTTTTAGTGACGTTAGAAAGGCAGGTTCAGACTGAACCACGACCACCACCCTCCAACCAGAAAGAAAAAAAAAAGATAGAAACATAAAATGGGGTAGTCAGTCTTGTGTTGTTGGATGTTGGGCTTGTTGAAGGTTATGTGGTGCTGTGCAGTGATGTTCCTTGAGGAGGGTCTCGATTTACTTACTGCAAGCTTACAAACAGTAGGAGGAAGATATTTGCTGCAGCAGTCCCACCACTCTCCACTCATTTCATTGCATACTCTTTATCGGTTTCCTCTTTTGGGGGGGGGAGGGGTTACAACTCTCCACGTCAGGGTCGATTTCTGGGTTTATCAAGTTGGTTGGCTTGGCAGCTGTTTCCGTCCGTTTTGAAAAAGTCCGCTTAACACCCACTGGTAGACCTTGAGGCTGCCAGAGCACATTTCAGTTGGGAAGCTGGCTCCTCTTAGCCGTATATTGCCAAACCTGCATCACATGGAAGGCGTTACACAGGTTCTAGAGACTCTGAAATACTGAGAAAACTACACTCATAAAAAAAAAAAAAAAAAAAGGGATAGCTTTACAGGGATGCATGGAGGAAGAAGAAAATCAGGAGGAGGAGGAGAAGATGAGATGAGGAGAGAGAGCGAGAGAGAAAAGCTGATTCCATGTGGGGAGGAAACAGAGGGATAAAAAAAACCAAGACGTGGGCCTGAGTGTGCTGCTTGAAAGTGTTGTCAGCAGTGTCTCGTCTTCATCAGTTGTCTTGTGTCGACTCCAAAGTGATTGGCTACTGCTCGATTCTGCGGTGTAACTCGTCTATTGGATCAGTCGGGACGGGCGTCAGCAAGTGTGGCCGAGTGTGCCGCTTGTTTTTGTTTTTGCACGAGGAGCATTGCAGCCCTTTAACGGTGCAGGGAGGGGCCACGGCGGGTTAAAAAGAGGTGTGACCTGGGTGTGCGTCGTCTCGTGTACTGTTTTTGGGTGGATGCTGTGTCTTCTTGGGTATCAGTCTCCATTTGGTGTCGGCAGTGGTTGTTGGTTGGAGATGCACGCTTTGCTCTACCGCAATGTGTCTCAAAAGGGTTAAAGGAAGAAGGTGGGAGGGACCAAGTGTAGCTCAGTGCCCCATTCTCCCCACCCTCTAGAAGTGTGCGTTGTCTCCGTGGCTCTCGTGCTTGGACGGCGTGCGCTGTATTATCAGTCCTACATCTTCATGTGGAGATGTGGAGTGGGTGTCTTGTAGTTTGTCCCCTCTGTTTGTCGGGGGACATTTGGCCCTCTGTATGAAAGTGGTTGTGTCCTCTCTGAAGAAGTGGATAGTTGAGATGGTGGTTGCTGAGTGGAGGTGTTGTCAGCATGTTGTTATCTGCCTTCCCCTCCTAGTTTAACCTTTGAATGTTTTTTTTTTTTTTGGGGGGGGGGGGGGACTCTGCAGAGATCACCCATTTATAAAGGAGAAGATGAGAATTAAAGTGCAGATCAACTTTGTACTGATGCTGGTCTGTGCCCACTTCACACATCACTCTGAAGATGAGAGTCAGATGTGTGTGCACCAATCGGTCTTTGACAAACTCAGATCAATGTGGCAGCGCTGAGTGAGACTACAGCAGGCTGAGCGTCTGAAATGCTTTAGGATCGGGAGAGACCAGGATCAGTTGCATGGCAAGGAGTTTGTTTTTTTCACATCTTACTGTCTTTAAAGTTCATCATGTACAGAAATACAAGTGGAAGCTAAATCGCTCAGTTCAGAAAAACTCTCTACGGTGTGGTCGGGAAGGCGGGAACAGCAGTCGACGCGACAGGTCAAGGATCACGATTAGGTGCACAGAGATGGTCGAGGTCGCGTGCAGCAGTCACAGGTTATAAACGCCACACCCGCCTCCTATTGGCCGGAGGTGAATTCTCTGGACTACATCCTGCTGCGCTCTCACATCAGGGTGTGAAAGACCCGTAGAATCTGAAAGCTCTCTCACATTTTTGAGGATTTCATTACTGCAGGAATTTGCCGTTTCGTTCAGTTAATAAATCAGTCGAGTTGTTTGAGCTCAACACGTAGCCGAGCGGCTAATTCATCACGATGCTGCAGGTTCGAGGCAGCACGTCGTCTCTTCACACCTCCATGTAAACTAGAACGACGACATGCCACGATGGACAAAGAATGCGAGCCTCGAGGTGTAAACAGACTCTTCCACCGTGACAAATCGTTGATCCTACGAACACGTCACCTCGTCGGTCTGCTCGTGTGTTCCAGCCCTTCCTACCACACGCAGCTTTTCCACCGTTGGCTTGTCACAAACTACTTTTAGCTGATTATTGTTTACATCATGTCAGAGGAAAGCCTTCGGTCATAATGCCACACGACCTGTTTCAGGAAAGTTCCTTCAAGGCTTTCTTCTGTGGCATTTTGAAAGAAGGGTGTCGTCTCCTTTGTTCAGATAAACCGCGGTGACAGTGAAACAGGCGGCGTGTTTAACAGTCTCAGGATTTAGCAGCTACAAAGCGTGTGTGGCTGCAGCTTTGGGAACGGCTTTGTGTGTGTTTGAGGTTTTACCTGGGCCTCCCAGATTGGGGTTGGTGTAGTCCCAGGTGTCCTGGTCGTTCTTGAACACATTCAGGCGAGTGGGCTGAAGAAACACACGTTATATGAATACATCAAACTGAAACAGGAGGACCTCAAAAACTCAAACGAGGCTTAGCTAACGGTAGGTGGATGACCTGAGTGTACTTAGAGTGTGCAGGTGTTCATTCATCACGTCTCTGTAATCATACCTTGGCATACTCGATCTTCAGCGTGCAGCAGCCAGAGTAGATGTCGGCTCCGTTGAGTGATGCTTTCGCTCGCTGGGCGCTTTGCACGGAGTCAAACGTGACGACAGAATTAAGGAGAACACGGCGCACTGCCTGCTTACTTCAAATAAAAGGAGTGGACTCTACTGTGAGCTCAAGCAGTGTGTGTGTGTGTGTGTGTGTGTGTGTGTGTGTGTTTTTATACAAGATGAAATCCACCTGCGTGATGAGAGACTTTACTGTCGAATCAGTTTGTTTGATTCTGGTTGAAGGAGTTTTAAAAAGCCGACATACCAAACATGTTTCCGTAATCAAACGACATCAATCACTGCTGTGTTCACACTGTAACACAACGCCGCCGTGCATGTGACGGGCACACACGTGTAGCCAGATAACCACGTCCCGCTGACATTAAAGGATATTCAACCATGGCCTGGACGCCGTTCTTCCTGAAGATGACGATTCTCTGAACGGGCCCACAGTTGTTGCAGATGGTGTAGAGAACATCCTGTTAAAAAAAACAAAAGCGTTTAAAAAAGATTTTAGCGGATCAGAGCCACAGGTGCTGACAGGAAGTGACCAGAGGAGCACTTTCTAATTTCATCATCAAGAACTTTGACAGCTGTTTTCTAATCTGCACCTAAACCACTCTAATCCTATTTAAGCATTTTATACTCTATAACGGTGGCAGATTAACAGATTATGAGGAAAGAGCTTCTTGCACTGCGGCTCATTCCTGACAACTGATGTTGCACAAACGCACGACAAACGCAGCGAGCCGTCTACAAAAACAGATTCTTTCAAATCCCCTGACTCTCTTACTGACTCTTCACTCCTAAGCAGCACAGAGTCACTACGAGTCGACGTGAATTAAAAGGTGGTCATATTAAAACGCCATCACACTAGTCAAGGAGAAGTTGAAATAAATGACCTTACCGTGGTTATGGGGTAGATGGGGTTCATGATGGTGAGCAGGAGAACATTGTTGACACTCCTGGAGTCGTCCGAGTCTCCCGGCCTGGAGATCTTCTGGCTCGTGGAGTAGTTGATGAACGCCGGGTGGCCTGCGATGTAAACCTGGTTGTCTGCAGCGTAAGTTACAGCTGTGGATGAGCCGTTCATGTCCTCGTATTCAACCAGGGCCTGGCGCTTCTTGGGCATTACCACAACATAACTAACAAAACAAACAAATGAGGTGGTTAGATGCAAATGCAGTGAATGAAACCAGATGTACAGCGACGACCTCCATCTTGATTTTAAATCATATTTTCAGTTCTTCTACCTGATTGTCCCGAATTCTTGCAAGGCCTCTACGAGGTCCGCCTCGGTAACGCCGTCCACAAGTCCCCTGACGTGCACCACTACAGATGGGAGGGTTTTGTGAGGATCTTCGTATCCCTTTAGAAGACAACATAGAAATGATTAATTAGCACAGCATTACCTCCAAGTAATCTAATCATCGATGTCAGACATCGTCTACAGAACCTGAGGGGCTTAAAATACATCAAAGTCTCTCCTGTGCATTTTACTGCATTTATATTTCATGTTTATGAACTTTCTGATGTGTGAAGCGCTTCTTTAGAGTGGACTCGATCAGATATCTAACCAGGGACATATTGACGGGGATGCAGTAGCTCAGTCTATAGGGACTTGGAGAGTCGTGGACATGTGTGATAGTAAACCAGGATTTTCCTTCACAAATTATTACAAGTAATTTTCTTTTTAAGTACCTTCTTAATGCAATATAATGATAACAAAAAAGGATAAAGTGTGATGAGTATTTTGAGAAAATAATTTAATTAAGACCCATGTGATTCCACTCTGTGGGGGGGGGGGGGGGGGGGGGGGGGGGGTTGGTGCTGGTTAGGTCATTTGCTGGGGTGAAGTTTTTTTTTTTTAAATTAATCATCTGACCCGCAAATGGAAACACGTGCAGATTCAATCAGACTGGCATGCAATTAATCTACAACCCCCCAAAATACCTGCTCCCGTTAGGGGACGGGGGACTTGATCACATTGAAGATGTAGCTGAATGCTAGCACGCTGCTAATGTTACCGGTACTAGAACAAAGCCCGGTGTTACGTTGAGATTGGCTG
Organism: Symphodus melops; assembly: GCF_947650265.1. Taxonomy (NCBI): domain Eukaryota; kingdom Metazoa; phylum Chordata; class Actinopteri; order Labriformes; family Labridae; genus Symphodus; species Symphodus melops. Next base: position 1,375,250 of record NC_136700.1, read on the forward strand.
CCTCGACGAAAAAATGATACCGTAGCGCAAAACGAGTCGGTCTCTCACATCAAACAATGCTACAAAAACAATACATTATAATACTTTACTACTCACTATATGAGCGTTGACAATGTGGCACAGGTGTTGATGATTATTTAATATTTGGGGGGGGGGGCGTATCTTGATATATAATAATCTCACCACCTATAATTCTCCCAGTGCAGAAACACTCTTATTTTTGTTACATTTACACTGTAAGAAAGCACATTTTTACAATATAATACAATTAGTATTAAAGATGATAACGTTCCTTGTTATTTACAGCAATGACCAGCATGGTAGCAGATTTCGAAGGGTAGCATTATTCGACGTAACACCAACTCAAACTAGGCCTGGCCTGAGAAACCGCCCTCAGAGTAGCCCATTCAAACCACACATCACAGTATACGTACAGATTATGTTCCGAGATAGTCGGTTAGTATTTAAAACAGCATTTATTGGTTAAATCTAATTCAAAACATGTTTCCCTCAGTAGCCCTTGATAGATGTAAGCTAATGATTTATTTGTGGCGTCGTGACATTTTTTTCCCTCCGCGCGAAGAATGAATCAAACTCGACCAAAGAACACGACAATCTCGGTTGCCAGGCGACGTTAACGTTTCTCAGGTGCGAATCCTCGACGCCAAATTTACTCACCGTGGCCATCCCGTCGGTTTTTTGTCGTTTCGTTGCCCTGCCGTCGTCGCTGTAGTAACGGCTCGTTGCAGTAGCCATGTTGTCCTGGTTAAAAAGGATGGTGGTAGTGACGCCGAGCCGAGATGGACGGAAAAGTCAAGAGAAACTAGGCTCGTATAGCCACGCCCCGTACCACGGCAACGCGGGCTGTGATGGGCTCGGACAGCTGTCAATCAATTTTGTGATTTGAGTCGTGGCCAATGAGAGGTAAGTATATGTAGTCGGGGTTTATGCTGCGTTCACGTGCGACTCGGGTGGTCCAAATTTCAGAGTTGGGAAGTCGTTCCTTACGAGTTCAGTCTGATTAACTGATTTCATTTCAGAGTCGGAATGTTGCTACAAGATTAAAAGTAGTAGTAAAATAATAAAAAGCGTTGATTCGACAGAAGATCTGTGAAATGTAGCCTAATGTTACGATTAACTTTTGAGCAAAACGTTGATGTTCAATAGATAGATAGATAGATAGATACTTTATTGATCCCGAGGGAAATTCAAGGCATCCAGTAGCAGTATACAGACAGGCAGGACACAAGACATTAGTTACAATACACACCCGCTGTCCCCCCTCCCCTCTGTATACAAATCCCCCAAACAGATTTAGCAGCCCCTATGTGACTAAGAATAAACATAATTATATGTTAAACCTGTGCAGTTAGCATTAGCAGTTAGACTTAAAACTAATATAGCATAATGTGCATAACCTGTGAGGAGAGAAAAACATGTGTTGGTTAAAAGAGACCTGTAAACAGTTAAAGAGCCTTAGAAACAAGGTGCTGACCTTTAGAAACTAGTTCCATGTGCATGTACAGAGGTGTTGGAGGTATTGCCAGAGGTGTGAGTACAGTCGTTAAACAGTCACAATACGTGAATGGATAAAAAATATGTTACAATTAACAAAAAAAAAAAGCCCTATTTCCCCAACTTGTGATAACGAGTCAGACGACAAGTCGGATACCTAATTCTATACAGAGTTGCTGTTACGACTTCAGCAGGTGTTGATGTGCCTTTTACAACTCGGAAACTCGTTCACCTGAACGCACCATGCTAGTGGCAGTGCACGATGACCTTAGGTAGCTTGTTTATACTGTTTAATGACGTTGATGAGCTTAATAGGCTTACACTGCTGAACACGCTTTTTCGTATACATTATCATTACATTTCCTCCACTTATGAACTTACAGTTTGAATGAATATCCCAAATGTTTTGATAACTAGTGAAAAAAAACAAGAATTTCTAGTTTTTAGTTTATCACTTTGTGCTAATTTCTTAGCAAAGCAGTGAAGTAGAGGCGCTTTAACCAACCTAGTTTCGGTAGGGGGTCACTCAGCATAAAGTACAACAACATTCAGAGCATCATTAAATCTTGCGTGGCAGAATCACAGGACTGAGGGCTCAGTCTGTCTTGGGAGATCAATGTCATCCTGTGTCTAAAGATTTGCTGAATGAGAAACTCCTTTGTCCCTGATAACATTACCTTTCTAAATGGCTACCTGCTGCTTCTGTTTACTAACCTACTGTATTTATTATTATTTTCTGCAGGCTGTTTTCATCTATTTTACTGCCCAACAAAACCTTTAACCCCCGTTTCAACTTTTTAAGGTTAAAAATCTGAGATCAGTCAAGACAAAGTGTTCAAGTTAAAAGACAAATTGTTGCATGGGAAACCACAAAGAAACACCACAGAGGTCTGTTGAAGAGGTTTATTCAAAAATAAAACTGCCACTGTCTTACCATATGAGCCGGAAACAGAACAAAACTGTTAAAGCCGCCATTACAGAAATCAAAACTGAAGCACTATAAATGTTAAAATCATAAATTCACAGAAAAAGTCAGGGATCGACACAAAACGGAAACCTTTTTTTCCTCCAGCTAACAGTGAAGTTCATTAAGTTTGTAAAAAGGGCAGGTCAGCACGGAGACAATCAGCAGTAGGAATGTGACCATTCTTCAGAGGCATGCAGACCGTAAACTGTCTTCAGAAATCATAGTTAACCCAAAAATATAAAAAAAGGGAGGGCGTACAAAAAAATCCACCATGTCTCCTTGTTATGTTGCGGGGAGGGGGGAAAGGTTCACAGATGTGACCTCTGAGAATAAAAGATGCAACGTCCCTTACAAACAAGGCGAGCTGCCGCTGTAATGATCCAAATCCCTGTTAAAAGTCGTCTTCAACGTTCAGTATTACTTTAACATAGGTGCTGATTCTTACACTGCAAACATGACTTGTAAGAAGATAACATTTAAAACAAGCAAATAGAGACCGATGTTTATTCACCACACTGACTAAATCTTCAGCAATCCGAGGCCATAGCTCCGCAGCCCGTTGGAGAAATCCTCAGTTAACTTACTTAACTTAAACTCAACTGTGGGGAGAGACAGACAGGTGTAAAAAAAAAGAAAAAAAGAAAAAAGAAGCTGCTGCTGCTGCTAGGTTGTTAAAGCAGACATGAAGCAGGGGCGAGGGAGGGTCTGTCTGTTAAGGGGGGAGCGTTAGGTGGGACTTATAATCTTCCTCACTCAGTCGTCTGCTGGTGTAGGGCTCCGGTTTGGACTTGCCGTTCGGGAGCGACTGAAATAGAAACAGAGACCAGTTAACGTGCCGCAGGGGAGAGCGAAAGAAAACTCACACAAACATACATAAAAATCATAAACACTTCAGTAATTATCATGGATTGGCAACACAAAACCCCACTAATCAGTTCAATCTGTTTGTAATCTAAAGACACTAATCTAAGTTTGTGAGAAAGAACTGTCCTGTGTCAAAAACTAAATATGTAATCTAATCCTTTCACATACAATAATAAAAGTCCTTTACCCAGTCTGACTTAGCTTGAACACATTGTTATTCCTTTAACAGCTATATACACTCAAATGAGGCCTGAACTAGGGCCCGACAGATCGATATCAGGGAGGAGAAAAATCTGATTTAATATGGTTTTAACAAAGATATCGGTATCCATTTTAATCTACAGAAATAGATACAAACAATCATGTTCATCCCTCTAATGCAGTTATCACTCACGGAAAAGATAAACAGAATAACTAAAGACTGGTATATTAATAGAGTAATATCAGCGAGAAAATTAGCCGACACTGATTGATCGGCCGGGCTCTAGTTCAAACAGCACTAAACACTAACATTAAGACTTTCATGGTAAAACAGATTTAAAATTATGTTGTGACACATTATAATAAAATAATCTCACCAACCCCCCCAACACATCTATAGATTTCATGCTGTTCTTCTCATCCACACACTCTCCACAGCAGACACACAGACAGACAGACACACACACACACACACACACACAAAGTCTCAACCTTAGCTTTAAAAAGTCACCAGCTTTTCCCCAAGACTATTTCAAACCTGAACATATTCTGTCACCATGAACAAAAGCTTTTCAGGGGGTTGGATGTTTTGGTTACCTTTGCAGACAGTGGCAGAAACAACAAGTACAGAGAAGCGAAGGATGAAAGGACTGAAGGACGGATGACTACAACTTGGAGAGACACTGCGCAGGGAGCCTCTTGAAGTCTGATCTCTCGTCAGCTCTTTCTCACTTTCAGAAGCTAAGACAGAGGCTGAAGAACTCTGGTAGGTAGATACGGGTCTGGTAGGTAGATTATGGATTTTAAAAGGTAGTGGTCGAACTCTGATCTGTGTGGGTCGGCCCTCTGGTAGATCTGAAGGCTGTCTGGGTGACTCTAGTAGAACAACTGTATGTGTGCGCGGGCTGATCTCATCTGAGCGTGTGCGTCGGTTGAACAGACGGTCACCCTTTCACTGTGGGGAGGGTTCGGTCTGTAGGTCGACCTCTTTCTCGCTGTCTAACACCAGGTGCAGACGGAGGCTGATCTCAGGTCAGCGCTATGTCACCCTCCCGCAGGACGTACACACCGCCAGCTGGCAGACCCTGGGCCTGGGATCAGCTGTGGTGTCAGTGCAGTGCGCAGCTCCCACCACACGCTTTAAAGAAAATATGAAAAATAAACAAAACTGTGCTGCAAAGATGCTTTAAGTCACACCAACGGTGTCGTTTGCCTGACCTCTGCTACATTTTATTCTGAGATTTCTGCTGAGCTAGCCAAATTCAGAGTAAAAAATTAAGAAGAAAAAACACAGATAAAATACTAGCCTGACTAAATTAACTTAACACATGTCAACCAAATGAAAATATTTGTCTCAGCCTTCATTAAGAATAGAGTTATCTGGATGCTCCAATTGGTGTAAACTGATTATTCTGAACAGTCACTAGGCTCAGTGGAGACGGTCTTTCTTGTGCTCGCTTTCCAAAACAAAGTGCGACTGCTTAACATGCTCTATGTATGAATAAGCAGCACTGATAGTTCAGAGCTTTCAAATGTCTGTAAAGGGAGCACAAAAAAGACGTCTAATAATAATCTCTCTACTTCCTGACACCAGACATGAGGAACAAGTCACTGTCTACCCCTCGCACTCCACTAAAGGCCCTCAGCAGAGGCAAGGGACGTGGAAGAAGCTGCAGATCTCTCCGTGTCCACGACGTCGAGGAGTGTCAGTCGTCCATCTCAGCAGCGTGTGGCCGTCGTCCGGCTGCAGCATGACGCATCGAGTGGCAGAGGGGGGCTATCTGACAGTCTCCCTGCCTAGCATGGAGCAGCTAGCTGTGCTTATGGAGAACAACTGACCCTCTCTGGAAACGCAGGATAGATGTGGTCTAAACTGAAATCTGAAATCTAAATTGGTCAGTCTGGAACTAGAAATTCTAGATCATGAACTTAGTTCAACTGAGCTGATACACACTCCTAAGATATCTGAAAACACTGACAGCTTGCATGACTAAGCACAAAAAATTTATGCAACAGCCTAGAGCTTTTGTATGAGACACATGTAGACTTCAGGGTTTACCTGTTCCTCTTGTGGTTGGCTGATGGAGTCCGAGAGCGGGAGCGAGAGGCAGAGCGCCCCCGTGGTGAGGAGCGCCCCCGAGGTGAGGAGCGCCCCCGTGGTGAGGAGCGCCCCCTGGGTGCAGAGCCAGAGCGAGATCGAGACCTAGACCTAGATCTGGAGCGACTGAAAAAGTGAAAGAAAATACATTTGGATAATCCACTTCTTCATCACTGATGTATTCTTCTTCGGAGATGTATAAATATCTGTAAACCTTAAAAGCAGACTTGTCATTAACACTAAGTTCGCCCGTTGAAGCTATTTTTTCTTCGTCTCTTTTTTCCTCTTCAGTGTTTACACAAAGCATAATTTTAGGTTTAGCTAAAAGGGATCATGAAGAAATGTTATGAGCAGAAGACGACACAGAGACACAGTTGAAGTAAGCATTCAAAGCATGTAAAAATGTGACAATAAAAACTATCTGACACTGTCTGCGATCACGTCACCAGCACAGAGAGGCTTTTATGACGACTGCTGCGAGCTGCCGTTATCTTTTTACAACCCACCTTCTCGCAGGACTCCTGGACTTTGAACGGGCTTGGGAGCCAGACCTAATGAGAGAAAGGAAAGAAAATAGATGAAGCATAATTAAAGCTAAGAAGGAGCACTCGAGGCGTAAACAACAGGAGCCAGGCTGAGACCATTACACGTCCTACACATCACTTCATGGATCACTAAAGGGACGACATTCATTCAATTCAGTCAATTTGGATCTGGTTTTAGAGATGTGCAATGTCTGATCCAATCACACGTGAACAGCCAAACGACAGCTGTTCACATCTGGTCGGGACCCTCCACTCCTGATTGGCTTTCATATTCCCTCTTCACGTGCAAATAAACACAAAGCATCATTCCTCCTTATTTGCATTTAAAAACCATCCGATCAAAGCCGGTCCTGCAGATGCAGACATGCTGCTCTTGAGGCACGCCACGGGTGAGCTGATCACCCAGAAGGCTTAGTAACATCACATGTAAAAAAAAAAAGTGTATTGATCACAGCACACACAGCTGTATCCTTACCTGCTCCTGCGCCTGGAGTAGGATGGAGATCTGCGGCGGCTCCTGAGAGAAAACAAAAACATCCACAGATAAACAAAAGAGCCACCTGTTCACCTGGCTTTATTCAACTATGCCCAAAAATACTGTACGTTTATATCAGTCATTAATTTAGATGTTAACCTGGTTCAATTCGATCTGACATCACATCAGTCATTACAGACTCTGAGCTAAAACTGATTCATCCTACTCTGACAGAAAAGCACCAACTCGGGCTGTAAAGAGCGATTAGGTAAACTTTTAAAGGACATTTAGTTACAGAGTTCCTAATTCTCATCCCTCCATTAGAGACCAAAAACCCCGAACAAGAATTTCCTGTTACATTTTAATACCGTGTTGACATACCGACTGTGGCTACGGCTGTTAGAGCGAGAACGATAGCGACGCCCACGGGACCTGGATCTGGAGCGAGATCTAGAACGAGAGTGAGACCTGGAATGGAAAGAAAAACAGGTTTAGAGGAGACTGACGACGGTGCAGGATACCGGATGCAGTCTGCAGCTGACTCATGTCGAGCTGGATGATTGACACTAGCTAACGTGCACTGAAATGCTAACAAACGTGGACTGTATTCCCCCACCTGCTGCTGCGACGGCCTCCTCCTCCTCTCTTGCTGAAGCGGTAGCAGTCATAGGCGTAGTGGCCCCTGTCCCCGCACTGGTAACACCGATCATTAGGATCAAACTGGCGTCGGCTTGGGCGCCCACGGCCCTTCCTGGAGAGGCCCGTTGACAGCTCGACTCGAACACGGGAACCACAAAGAACCCTGAGCAGAGAAAGACGAAAATATTGCATTGAGGTCTTCATCCTGGATTTCATTTGATATGTTGTTGGTCCATTGTGTGAAAGTCAAACACTCAGCTTTAAAGTGCTGAAAGCGTTTGTAGATGGAGCTCTACTTACTTTCCATCCATTCCTTTCACAGCATCTTCTGCATCTCTTGGATCCTCAAACTCCACAAAAGCAAAACCAGGCGGGTTCCTCGCCACCCACACACTTCTCAGCGGCCCGTAGTAACTGAACGCTCGCTCCAGCTCCCCTTTGGCGGCGCCATTACCAAGGTCCCCCACGTACACTTTGCAGTCAGTGTTCCGGGATGAACTACGGGACGATGAATGGTAGGAGGACGACATCCTTGCCTGTAGGGGGAAGAGTAATAAATGCATTCCTCATCTTTTAATGTCGAGTTAAAATCATAAATTCCCCCCAGGATTAATCTATTTTGAAAAAAAATCATAATAATAATAATATACATAATTTGTACTATAATTTTGCTTCTGTTTGAGCGTTTTCAGTCTTTCTAGGTTTAGTTTGAATAATTTTTTAAATGTCCTCTTAATGTTTTAAAAAATATAATACAAGCATGCTAAATAGATAGAAAGAACTTCTTCCCACTCCTTTGAGGACATTAACTTATAAAAACTTATTATCAAAATGCATTTTAATTATTTATCTGCATTATACTTTCCTGTTTGAAATTATTTATTTTTTTACGTTATGTTTTTTAGTTCACTTTTGTCTTATCTTACATGTTTGGAATAAATTTTGCTGAATTGCCATTTTGCTAAAAAATTCTTTATTATATATATTTTTGGTATTTTTTTCTCCCTATATTTAATTAATGTAAACTTGCTCATAGGTGTTTGGTTTTTTTTACTTTTTTTTTTTTTTGATACTGATACGGTTTATATTTCCTGTTTTTGGAGGTGCTATAACAACCAAATGTCCCCCTTTGGGAGATCAATAACGTTCATCCTTATCCTGACAAATAAAATCTTACTTCTTTAATATTATTATTATTCTGACAATAATAAAAACCTTTGCAGGAGGTTCAGATGTGAACTAATACATTACAGGAAACAGACTTTTACCTAAAGTGTAATGCTCTATGTAATCTTTAGTAAAAACATACATTAAAGGCTGGGTGTTAAAACAAATAAATATTAACAATAACAATAATAGAGGCAGGAGGTGAAATCATCTCTGCAGTGGTCAGCTGATTAGCGCGCCAAACATGGCTCCCAGTGCTTCCATTACAACCACATCCAGCATGTTCTCATGTCTCAGCTGTTCCCTGCACAGGTTTTCTAAATCTAACCATCATTATAACACGTAGATACTTAATTTATTATTATTTATTTAGTGAGCACAAAAGATGAGCACAAACGACACATGACTTAACGTCGCCGACAAAGATCACCGTTACAAAGCTTAAAGCTTTAAAAAAATATAAAAATAACGAAGGCAGGACGTTTCATATAACACTATTAAACAAACACACTTAATATATGTTAGGTATGTTTGATTTTTGGTGGTTATTAAACATAAATTGTAGAAGGCCTCGCGCCGAGCCTCCTCATAAACAATGGCGGTTGCACGAGACGGCTAGCTTACCTTCTTCCGTTGACGATTTCTGTTTTTATTTATTTAAATCCTCCTCAGCGTGCCTCTTGAGTGATATTTAACGCTCTTTTTTTGTATAATTCTCGTATTAAACAGCCACTCTCATGAACATCGACGAGGCTTCCACATGTCTTACGGAGAGGTTGACCGGGTCGACCACCAGCAACGAAACCGCAGCTCTGTGCTTCACTTCCGCATCTGCGCAGTGCAGCTCAAGAGACTTCGAGTACAACCGGAAATAAATACCGGAATAAATACACGTTTTCTGGATTCAGGTTTGGTCCAGGTATTCTGTGGTCCCCTCAATTTTATTTAACGCTGATCTTTCTGAATTTAAAATCTTTAAAAAAATAAATGTTTTTTAAAAATCCGTATAAATACTCTGTTCAGGTACACAGTATTTATTTTTGCTGTATATCTGGGTCTGTTCTGACCAAATTCTGCCCCCGATTCCTCCTCTAACACTATCCTTTTTACTTTTTTATATTTTTAACTTGGTAATGTTTGCTCTTTCAAATGTAGTGAAATACATAAAAAATTTAAATTTACTGATTTAAAAAAATTCCGGTGAACCAAAAAAGCTCCTCAGTTACAGCAAAATGAGTTTATATGTTACTTTGCAGCCCTGGTGTAATGTAATGTAATTAGAGGTAGCTGCTTGTATCTGATCTGAATAATCACACACTAGGGATGAACATTCATTATCATAAAGCTCTGAAGAGTTCATAATATGATCACTGTTATTGCATCAATGTTTGCTTTGCCCTGTTTGAAGACAGGTAGAGGGTTACGGCCTTCACTGATTACTTTGTTCCTCGAGCTTCAGGGAAATGTTAATCTGAGAAGAGATGGAAGGAGAAAAAAAAGCTGATGTTTGACAGACTGAGAGCAGGAGGGATGAAGTGCTGCTCTGTATCTGTGCTGATATCAGAGAGAAGACTCTGTGGATACTTTGGCGAGTTTCTGCTGTGATTTTATCTTGTGTCGACTTCTTTACATGTGTTGAATGTAAAATAAATAAGTGGGTCTCCCGTGAAAGACATAAAACCAACTAATGTTTAGCATATAATTTTTGACAATGAATAAACGTTTATTTCTCAGTTAAACAAATAAAGAAAGGTCTAACTAGTTACACTTTCAATAAATGCATATATTGTCATTAAAAAAGTAGTAATAGTCATGTTTGTATTTCCGTCAGGATCAATAAAGTATATATCTATCTAGCATGCGTTTTGGATTCACTGCTGACAAGGGCAAAAAAAGCTATAACACAAATCTACCCCTGACATCATAAATGTGTAAGTTATATGTTTTAGCTTCACTTTTTCATTGTTTATTTATTTTACAGAAAATGTTTGAGATGAATTCTCAAAACATCAGAATTTGTTATGTAGTGAATATATGTTGTTGTGTATAGTAAGAGAGGGTTTGAGTGAACGGGCAGCTAATACAACTGATCCGCACCGTCCTATTATTTTGGTTCCCTTCTGTTGGGGATCCAATCGTACCTACCCGACCCTGAAGGTTGTAGCTAGACACTCGGCAGACCGTCGACTGGTCGAAGGAATCTCCACTTCCTGCAACCATGAGCAGGGTTTGGTGGAAATGGGGAGAGTTGTGGGTAACCTGTCAAACGTTTCATGCTCAGTGTGCTCGACTGCTGTGTGATCAGAAGGATAGCAATAACGACACAGACACATGAAGCCTTGAAAATAAATAAACTATATTCCAATAAGGTCGACATCACTTGATTTAAGACCTTCATGTTCGTTCAGTAACACATTACACCTCATGCCATGTTCTCAAAAAAAACTGTAATTTTCTTTTTTCTAACAATTTTTTTTTCTGCATTTCATTAAAAAAAAACTTAGATAATCATGAGCAGAATAATTTATTATTACAGTACTGAATAAATGTATATGTCTATCACAAGATATTGTAGTAACTCAGTCATTACTTCCCTACGAAGGTTCAGGCAGAGAGAGAACGTTTTCATCACCACAGGAAAAAACTTCACAGAGGGACACATTGAAGAGCAAGACCTGGGAGCGAGTGAACGGGGGACGAGGAACAGAAGAAGAAGAAGAAGAGGGGAGACACTTACACGGACATAGAAATATCGTACAAGACAAACAAAGAGATGACCTGGGAAGATGCAAACAAATCCTTGACACAACAGAGCAGCTCTCTTTTCACAGCTTGTAGTGGTTTCAACATAAGAAACAAGCAGTCGACAGTTTCTCTTCTCTGTATCTGCATGGAGCTGGATGTGTCTGTGTGTGTGCCACCCGCTCATTTCGCTTCACAAAGACCCGTCTGGTGTCTGGGATTTGAACTGAGGGGAATAAACCCCACACTATAAAAAATTTGCCGATCGGCGTCCATCATATAGAACATGCTGCTAACACAGGTACACAGGGATTCATCATGCATCTGCAGAGGAACACGGAGGAGGAACGAACACGGACACACACAGGCGGGCGGGGGTTTGGGGTGGGGGGGGGGGGTCATCACATTTAGCTACAGGACAGCAAAGGCCCGAAGTCAGACAGTTAGTAGAGAAGTTCATGGAACATTGTCTCGGCACTGAAGACGGTGCAGTTAGAACATCTGGGTCACATCTGTTGGGACAACCCTGGGTACACAATCCAAGCTGATCCCCCGCTGTACCCGCTGGTGCTGATCCATTCTGACCCAGGCAAAGATTACACAAGAGTTCAGCTGACATGTAAGTTTGTGTTTGTGTGTGCGTGTGTGCGTAGTCTTGGTCCCACCTCGTCGTTTAGTAAGTAGACTACAGCTAGGCTTCTGTTACATCCTCACACGCCACTGACAGCGGCCATCTCCACAAAACAACCCTCCTCAGCTCATGACAACCCGAGACTGACAATTATACTGGAAAATGTTCAACACTGGTTCTTCATGTAAACATGTTAGGTACACTCAAAAGCTTCTCCTGCAAGAGAAGTGATGAAGATGTTGGCCGAGGGTTACGACAAACACTGAAGCAGACAAAGACGTGTACTGACCTCTCGTCAGAGCTACTGAGTAAGTAAGATGTGTTCAAACTGTTTCCTGTATTGCACATTAAAACCACCCTCCTTGAAAGGATTTCCAAACTGGTCGCCTCGACAACCTGCGGCGCAGCTCATCCATAGATAAATAATCTTCTTGTAAATAAATAAATATCTAAATAAATCCTCTAATGAGAAGAAATATACATGAGTAACACAGACACGAACCAGTCAGTAGACTACGTGAGCACAGTAGATGGGATTATGTTTAGTTATGATACACTACACTGTTTCAGCGGTTCGGGGGGAGGGAGGGGGAGGCTTCATCACTGTGGAAAATATATCAAAATCTAATCCACTAAATTCAAAGACGATCTACACAACCGGCGGTTTACATTGACACGACTCCAAACATTGTTTAGAAGTACAAAACAATCTACCTTGGCTATATCTGCAAGGAAAAGATAGAAAAGTGGTTTTAGAAAGTTTACAAAGTATGGTGAGTGTACGGTAAACCAATCAAATCTTTCTCTCCTTTCATGGACGACGATGACTTGTAACAAATTCCACTTTTATAGCACTTATCGTTGGTGGGCGAGAGTTTGTAAAGTACCTGTAAAACGATGTGTGACGTGGCTGATATTGTGCAGAGACAGATGATGACCTCTCCGTATGCTCTACTCGTTAACCACTGAATCATCATTAATGTGTGGCACCATGCTCGGCCTCGTTTTATGCACAGACTGTTTGCAGACATGATCAGAGCAGGTCTGTAAACAGCGTGCCTTGTTTCACCCGTGTCCACATTTAACATGCATGCTATGATTATAAAAAAATGGAGCTGACCAAACCGGACGTTTGAGCCAAGCGCTGTCTGCTGCCGACCTGCAGACTGTAAACATAGTCTAGAGAACATTACATGATAGACCTTTGTTAGCTCTTTTGTACAAAGACTTTCCCTCAAAACGGGAAGTGATTTTTTAGCATGTCTGGTACTGATGTTGTGCTCTCAGCACAGATAAGCGGAAAACGTTGTGTTACTTTAAAATTGCAGACAGTTCATCGATGTGTCTCTCTTTTCACGTGTATTGCACACTCATCGCTTGTTGCAGACAGAAGAACGCAACACGTTACGCTTGAGTTACATCCAATAAAGTGCAGCCCGGCTGAAAGCTTGAACACTAGATTTTTACTGGAGAGTTGGACTTAAGGCATTGGATGGGTGCTATCTTAAGCTTCTGTTCAATCTGTGGAGTGAAAGTTGACGACTGGAAACTTTGCAAGTAAGTGGCGTAAGAGGCGTCACTGCTGACAGTTCACTAACACTGTTAAAGTCTCGTTTGACCATCCGTGCATGTTTGTCCGATCATGCTGCTGTCACTACAGAAAGGTGCAGGATTAGTCTGTCAGGATACATGCCACAGTAATGGATTAGTCTGTCACTACCCACAATGACACAGTGATGACATGACTGTCTGCACATTCACTTCTCTGGATGGAGCAACACGTCTGCCACGCGTGTTGTGATTACACCCTCCACACAGCGCGCGTGAGAGCACACGTGTGGTCCTTCTGACAAGAAAGAAAAAACATCCTTCCTGGTTCCCCAAACTCTTAAGTCTACGTTCTGTCAGCTGACACACAGAGAAAGGTTTCACGTCAAGGAGCAGCTGAGCAGACATTCAAAAAAAAAAAAAACACGCGTCTCCCTTTACACTGAACTGTATATATGCGAAGATGATCCTGATCTGACTTTACATGCAAAGTATCATCTTCATGTTTGAAATTCAAAAACGTCGTCCGGAAGTTTCCACGGAGATTATTCAGTCGAGAGACAAATGTGACAGAGACGCAGGACGCCGGGGAGCTATGGCTCTTTAAAAACATCGACTTACAGTAAAGTCTGCATTTCATTGGCTGAATGCATCACCATTCGAGTTCTGGTCACGTCTAATGAGAAGCAGGAACTTTTGAAACAATGCAGCGTTTGTGACAGAGGAAGCTGAAACGTATATCGCCACGCATTCTGTCCAACTTTTCCAACTGTACGCATGAGTCTGTCTGCTGGATGAAAACACTACACTCCATATATGTACACTGGTTTTGACTATTTACAGCGCGTGTGGAGAAACGCATTCATCTATACAGTGTATTAGACTAGCATCACCACTTTACAAGAACCCCCCACCCCCCCACCCCCCTGTAGTAAACAAACTTCATGTTATAGTTATTGTAAACATTTCACTCCTTTTTTTTCACACTGTGCTCCGCCTCCGGAGAGGAGACGGGTGGAGCTGTAAAGGAGAGGAGGGGCGGGGACAAACACAGGTGAGATTCCCTCAATGCAACTAGGATGGACACATTTCTTTTCTACACGGGCTTCTTCTGAATCATCGGTCTGAGCCGATGTCTCCTTGTTTCCTAAACTCACCTGGCTTTAAATCAATTCTCCGGCAGCTCACCTGACCCTCTCTCACCTCCGAAAAGTCACAACCACTTTCTCGCTCTCTCTTAACTTTTGCTACAGTAACCTTTATTTTTTTCATACTTCTCTCCCCTCAAAACACTTCCCCTGGTCCTTCATCATGCCTGTAACGGTGTGTGTGTGTGTGTGTGTGTGTGTGTGCGTGTTCATGATCTGTTTACACATGCCTTAATGTGTCGTGTGTATGAACATGAGTCTCCAGGCTGCAGGGAGCCAAACAGATGAATCTTACACTTGTTTCATGAAGTGTGGTCGGTAAGTAGTGAGTGTTAATGTGTGTGTTGCCGTGCAGGATTCTCTCCGAACTCGCTGCACCTTCTTCTTTTAAAAGCCCGGGATGTGGCAGTAGGCCTCCAGGCTGGAGAAGAGGATGTAGAGAAACCACAGGCCCACAAACAGCAAGCTGGTTAGGAAGCGGGGCAACATGGGGCCGCCCAGCTCTCCGCCAAAGGCCGGCCGGCGTCTGAACAGGAGCACGGCCATGGCGATGAAAGCGAAGATGGTGAAGAGCGTGACGGAGAAGGCCAGCGACCCCGGGTCCACCCTGAACTCCTTCCCTTGGATTTTCCAGTAGACGGCAGCCACCGACCATGCCACGCCGATCCCCAGGAACACGTTGACAGCGTTGCTACCGGTGACGTTGCCAACAGACGCATCAGCATGCTGGTCCTGCATGGCGGCCACTTTGCTAGCAAAGGTGTCTAAGGTGGAAGAAAGAGGCAGAGAGAAAATCAGTGGAGGAATGAGGAACACACAGGGAACAGGAAGGAGTATAATCAGAGATATGATAAGTGAGCACGCCACACGTACCGAAGCTACAGTCCTCTGAGCTCCAAGCGGGCAGCCCGTCATAATTACTAAACAGACTACTGAGAGTGGGGCCGTGCACTTTGATATCCTCGGTTTATTCACCAAACAGCATTTCATTTGAGAGTTGTATTTCACTAGAAGTTCTCTTTCACCAGCAGAGGGCGCTGCGGAGTGTCGAGCAGTGACGCACGTACATGCGCTGTTACTACCTGGTTGAGTTTATCTCTACAGATCAAACACAGATCTAAGAAACATATCAGCACCATATATCTTCATCAGATTTTTTTTTCCTTCTCCTGAATATCGTTATCGTAAAAAAAACCCAAACCCCACATCGGTCTGAGACGTGACAGGAAGCCTGCAAACATGTTTCTGTCACTTTTAATCATTCTGTTTCCCAAAATGTCGGTCGATGGAGAGTTTGAAAACCGCTGTAGCAAAAAGTCCTGAATGACCGACTCGTAGGAGAGTCGCAGATCATCGTCATGGTCTCATTTAAACAGCTGAATGATGGATCCATTTATTCTATTTCTGCAAACAGCATCAAACTTCGGCTGTCTATTAGTGTCCACACGTCACCACTCTGACAAAGTTATAAAACATCCATTCACTCACCTGGAATAGAAGTTCCCAGAGCGACAAACACCACAGCGGTCACAGTGTCCCGCAGCCCCACAGTGCAGCCGAAGTGTGACGCCAAATCGCCGATGACGGCGGTGAGGAGGCCGATGGCGCTGATGGAGACGAGGAAACAGGCCCAGCCGTTCCAGTACTCGGTGGGAGGGACGCAGGCGAAGATAACCTTCCAGAAGACGGTGAGGAAGTGCATGACGTAGTCGTAGCAGGACGGGAGACGCTCCTCACGACCCTCCTCGTCTTCATCGCCGTCTCCTGAAGGGAGAGAAACCGTTCATCAGAGTCACCTTTAAAGCGTCTGTCTCCACAGCTGTGACACACTGAACAGGATACAGACTATAAAGTCCAAACAGATCTACTGTTGAATCCAGACTGGACGCATTACTGTCAGCAGTGCACGCCTACTTCCACTAGATGGTGCTCTTCCATCACTTCCACTCCCACCAACGACTCTTCTACACCGCCTGCATGAGCACTCGTTCACTTATTCATATCATCATGCACAGGACACAAATACACTGTAGTGATTCAGATCATCAGCCTGAGGCACATACAACACCGTAATAGACTTATTTAAACAGAAAAATAGTTGTTTCCTCTCACTGCATTTCATAGAGTTAATAATCACTGTGAGAAAAACAGGAAGCAGAACACAGGAAGTCCTCATGTTTATCACTCACACACTAAACTCACAGGTGTGATATGGTTCGATTTGAAATGGAGTCTGTTGTACACACATAATCCACACAGTGGGAGCAGTCTGTCAACTCTGTGTTCACTGCAGTGTTACGTCATAAGCACACACACACACACACACACACACACACACACACGCTCGGGGAGCTCACCTGCGCTGACAGTGACCGCCTCCACAAACTGTTCCCTCCACGAGTGCGTGCCGATCACCAGCGCCAAGTTGGTCTTCTTAATGAGCTTGTCAACGGTGCTCTGTCAATCAAAACACACAACACACCTCGTTAGCGACCAATTACAGTCGAGGACGGTCGACAGAGTCGCTCAGGTGTAGCCTCGCACACGCCCGTCTCCACGATGGAGTGAACTGAATCGTTCCTGATCACAAACATTAAACATCACGTTGAAATATTTCTCATCTTTTAAAACAGACTCAGAGGTGTAAAACAACAATATCCTCGTCAGCACGGCAGTAAAAACAGCTCTAAAGGTCAGCGGAGGGATTCATTAACAATCCATTGTTTAAATGTGAACCGGAGCAGAAAACGGATGGGTTAGCAATAACATGATGTAATCATTGTGTGTGTGGGACTTCAGGGTTCCCTGCTGGAGGGTCTGAGCTGATCTGGCCTTGTGGTTTGTGGTTTGATTTCTTAAAAATACACCTGAGCTTAATGCACATGTCAAATACTCGGATGTGCTCGGCTTCCTCCGACTTCGCTCTTCATGCACAGGTGAACGCAGTGACAGCACGCAGCCCGCCGTGTGCGCCTCGGGCTGGCAACACATGCCCTTTTAATAATTCAAAGCCACATTAGACCTGCTCCCTCAGAGGGGCTAAGACCTGCCTCAGGACTGTGGAGAACAATACAACAGTGCATTTTTCACGACATGTCCAGAAAAGAACAGATCAATGCTTTTCACGCCAGGAGCACCGGAGGGGGGGGGGGGGGGGGGGGGGACTCCTGCTCCGGGTTTTGGCTTCAGGAGTGAAAAGTTCAAATATTTCTTGGTCATATTTTGACTGAGTGGATGTTCAGAGGTCTTCGCCTGCTGCTTTCAGACTTTTTGGTTTATTATTCCACTGATGAGATGATCTGAGGCACTAAACCTCGAAGCAGCTTTGGGCTTCCATCAATAAGTCATCAACACATTTATCTGGAGTATCACGATAATAAATGAGGTTAAAAACATCAGGGAGTGTTGCTGACATAAATAAGAGAGGAGGAGGAGAGAGAGAGAGCACAACAGTTTCATAAATCACAAAGATGCTGCTCTCCTCCCAGAGGAAACTTCAGCCACCTCGGATGACGTCTCTCTCACAGCGGGAGATTATCAACGTGGGATGGGAGGGGGCCGGACATGACGAAGTGGCAAATGAAGCACCTGATTCTGACATTATGATGAATATAAATATCATCAGCCCCTCGCACATGCTGACGTTGAAACTTCCTGAATATTTCCTGCCGTGTTCAGACGTCAGGAAGGCAGGAAGGGGGGGGGAGTGAATGAAAAGTTCACCTTGAACTCGTACGACTCCTCGATGACCACCTCCAGGCGGCTGTGCTCCCCAAGGATGGGCTTCCCCATCTCGGCTATCCTCCGGGCCTCCTCCTCCTCCGAGCTCATCTGACCCTCTGCTCCCTCTGTGGGGAGAGAAGAGGAGGGGGGGGGGTGTCACACACATTTTCAAGCCCTGCCTGTATCAATAACAGATCGTGAGTCAACCTTGAATCTAGAGCTGCACTACATCGTTTGTGTGTGTGTGTGTGTGTGTGTGTGTGTGTGTATACCAAAGTATCAGTGTGTGCATCATTAGATTTTTTTTTGTCAGCCACAGTGAATATTACATGACCTCAATCCAGTTAAACAGAGAGTCAGTGAGATCGTGCACGAGTTCAGAAACATGACGCTCTCTGCTGAGTGTTTCTGTAAGTGGCTTTTTCTCTTTTATCCCTGAGCTCTGGAGAGAGAGAGAGAGAGAGAGAGAGAGGAAGAACATAGACACAAGGTAGTATGGAGAGAGACGTGTGTGTGTGTGTGTGTGTGTGTGTGTGTGTGTGTGTGTGTGTGTGTGTGTGTGTGAAGCATTACAGCTCTTCCTCCCCTCTCTTCAAAGGCGGCCATGTCTAATTATGAAAAGGCTTTAAGAGTCGAGCAGCACGTGGCAACCGTCCCTGCTGCATTCAAAGACTCCAGGCTGTCGTGAACACACACACACACACACACACAGAGTCAGACACACACACACACTCACACACGGCCTGCCTTTCCTTTCCTCTGAGCAGTAACGTCATCTACCTTCCACCAAACAACGAGACCGCCTCCCCCGCTGTGAGAGTCGACTGAGGTGAAGGAGAACACGACTGCCGCAGGGCCTCGCACTCCTTCTGGCTGCGGCTGATCCTCAGTCATGTGAGGTTAAAGGGGCTCTGCTGCTTTGCTCTCTGGCGGCTCCAAGTGGCAGCAAGCGGTACTTAACATGTTGGCTACAAGCGGTGATTCTCAAACGGGCGGGCCTAGTTTTGACGTGGAGGGGCGAGCTCGATAAAAACAGAGCACAGCGTTCTGCGCCGCACTAAATTGTGTACCGGTGTGACGGTCACAGTGTGACGGACTCCACCGTCTTTGTGCTTCTGTAGGTGATGAGGAACAGACGCACAGCCTCCTTTTGGCTGAGTGAGAAAAGCCTGAGCGATACATCAGCATCAGCACACAGTGACAGCGCGGCGAGCGAGGAGCGCCGGCTCATTTATGAAGCGTTTCTTTTTCCAAACGGTTCGATTGTGCTGCGCTGTGATTCAGCAGAGAGGCGCCAAGTCGTTTCACCGTGCTGCAGAGTAAACAACCCGGCTGCGTGTGTGTGCTGCTCTCTGAGGGAACGTCCTGCTGTCACCTTCAGTAATAATGTGGATCGTCAGCTCGTGCTTCTTCATCACTTCCAGGAGCTTTCAGACCTCCGCTGTTAAATTAGCATGCACAGTGCGAACAGGTGAGTGATGTTCAAACAGTGAAGACAAGTCGCAGGGTGAGGAAAGTGCACTGAAGGTATGAAGGTACGAGACGGAGAGATCTGCACGCCACGAAGCTCCCGTTTAAAGGATTTATAAAGAAGGAGGCGTTCGGAAATGAATCCTTCAGACAGCAGCTCCTTGGAGAGCACATCGTTTGTGTCATGTGTTTTTTTTTGTTTCAGCTCCCTCTTATGGACGTGCATGTGGTTTTGATTTTTAATGAATAAGAAGGTAAACACAGGAAGTGCTCTCTGGCTCTTTACACCGCACACACACATGATGAGACACCAGCTGTCAGGTTAACGTCATGTTTCCTTTCTGTCCACGTTGGCCTCGTCTCAGTCTTTCAGATCCCGCTCTTCGGATCATGATTGGGCTTCGTGCCCCGCTCCCATCTGTTTGCCTCATGTTGCCACTTCATCGTCCTTGTGTCGCCTTGTTCCAGCACTCTTTTCTTCTGTTTGACCTTTTGCTTTCCCGTCTTGGATTTGTTAGATCCAGTATTTTTGGATGACCTCCACACCGACCGGAGCGTTTATTGAAATGATTTTGGGGCTTTTGTTAGATTGTATTATGGATTAGATTGTTTGTATTATGAAGTACTGTGTGTATCTACAGGACGGAGTTGGTCCGACATACAGAGACTCGTCTTTGACTCCTGGAACTCTGATGATCTGACCAATGAAAAACAAGCTTGAATAGTCAGTTTGAATCAGGAGAATAATGAGATGTTCTTACCTTGGCTGAGCAGCAGAGCTGTGAGGAGAAAAGACACACACACTGTGTGTTAGTAAAGACACACACACATGCACACACACACACACACACACACACACATGCAGCTCTGCAGAAGTTCACCACAGTCTCCTTCTTACAATTCATCAACGTGCACGCTCGCTGTGTTCAGATGAACGTGCACGCTCGCTGTGTTCAGATGAACGTGCACGCTCGCTGTGTTAAGATCAACGTGCACGCTCGCTGTGTTCAGATGAACGTGCACGCTCGCTGTGTTCAGATCAACGTGCACGCTCACTGTGGTCAGATCAACGTGCACGCTCACTGTGGTCAGATCAACGTGCACACTTAAAGTCACGGAGGTCTCTGAGAGACACGCTGGTCTGCTTCTTTGTTTGATTCATTTCCCGCCTCCTCACTCTGTCACACACTTTCCCAAACACACTAATCGTCCTCTGGATCCTCTGTGTGTCTGTCTGTGTGTTTACCATCAATTATAGATTTTATCCTTCAGACTTCAGAGTTCAATAACAAACAAACACACACTCCTCTCAGCCTGAGCGTGTGTGTGTGTGTGTGTGTGTCCTTCAGTCTCAGATAAGATCATTATTGATCCCTGTGGATGCAGACGGCTTCTCTCCTGACCTGACTGTCATAAGAACGATGTGAATTAGACCTTAAGACGGGAGAGGAGTCGTCATAATGTCCTGAAATAAACCGACTGTGCTGTGTCTGCGTGGAGTTGACTCATTCTCTGTGTTTCTGAGCTGCCTTTTCTAAACTGTTTGACGTTGCTCCGTCTGCAGCTCTGCTGATAAGCGTGCTACCTTTGCATAAGTCAGCCTCAGACCTCTCCACCCGGCGGCCTCTACTGATGACTCTCTGTTTACTCATCTCAGCTTGTTTTGAATAATTCATGAAACAGACAGGAACTAAAAAGTCCAGTAAATTCATTCAAGAGGACAAAAAAAGTTTGGAAGGAACTTTTTTTGTTTTGTTTTAAATCAAACGTGACGTCGTGTTTTTGACGTCCGCTCATCAGCTGAACTCAAACACACCTGAGATTCCTCTCTTCAGCCAGCGAGGCTCCTCCAACACGATGAAGAAGTTCTCATGCTTCTCGTACTCTTCATCGTCGATGATCCTCACCTGAAACATCTGACTGCACACACACACACACACACACACACACACACACACACACACACAAACAGAAGAACTTTAACATACAAAGTATTTTGTATTCCTGAGGCTAACATTTGTAATCTCACGAGGGTGTTCAGTGGAATAACACACAGTTTCACACACACACACACACACACACACACACACACACACACACACACACACACACACACACACACACACACACACACACACACACACACACACACACACACACACACACACACACACGCAGCCTGTCACACGAATGAAGTAAAACATTTCATCAATAGGTAATATAGAGCTGGCAGGGCATTCACCACAGTCATCCTTTCTATCGACAGACTGTGAACCCCAAGGACCATGAACATGCATTCATTCAGACACACACACACACACACACACACACACACACACACACACACACTCCCTCCTGTTATCTCTGCACAGGCTGAGCTGTGTGCTGTGTGTAAATCAGGGAGCAGAGAGAGGACACACGATCGATTATTCATTTTCAGGTTGTTGCAGAAGAAGAAGAAAAGAAGAAAAACATTTGAACAGGAAGTGAACGAACCAATCAGAGACGTGTGTTTGCTAAACGGTATAAATCATTAGATGCAGCATCTTAAATAAAGCCGGCGTTTAACCCAACTCAGACCTCATTTATTTCAAGTGTTTCTGATTGTTTGTGTTCATGTCAGATGAGATCTGTGAGAATAATCCAGAACACTGAAGTCTACATAAAGCTTTACACTCTGCAGAAACTACTAAAGTTCGGTGAATTTCAGACAGAAATAGAACGAATGAAATAGAACATGAACTTTAACAAAGACATATACTCAGAACTTTCCTTCGGGAATCTGACGCAGGAAAAGTGAGTCAGACAGGCTTTTTTTTTTTTTTCTTCCATCTCGACGTCTGTTATTTGTAAGGTACGAGGACGAGAGGCTATTAGAGGAGAGGAAGTGATGATGACAAAACCTGTTAGTGTCTCTGAGGCCGGACGGACTGAAACGTCTCTATGGTAACCGGCTCGCAGCGAGCAGAGACAAGCAGAGAGGGGAAGGGAAGATAGATAAAGATGGAGGGAGAAAAAGAAAAGAGGAAGGGAAAAGTGTGAGACTAAGATGTGTGCTGAGAGGAGTGTGATGAGCTCAACGAGGTGAAATGACCAGCGTTTACTTCGAGGTGACCAACCCTGCAGGAGTGGCCTTCAAAACATGTGTCCAGCAAAGCAAAGCTCAGATGTCTTCTTGTCTTTCTTAGCGGAGAGAGGGGACATTGGATAGAGAGAAAGGAGTCAGGAATCATTCGAGCTGTTTAGGATCTTTCACTCGGACACGTCGAACATGTGCCTTCAGGAGCTGGGGATTTAACCAGCAACATTCAGGTTCAGAGACGACCGACCCATCCACTGAGCCACAGCTGTACATGAGCTATGTGTAAGAGAGTCACAGTGCATGTTTTAGTGGCTGAGGAGGACACACAGTGTCTTTCCATAAATAAAGTGTCTGACTGGGCGTTCTGCAGCGTTCTGCTTCGGCAGCATTTTCTGATATATGAGTTTCTCACTTTGCATCACATTTGCAGCTGATGAGTGCCAGACAATTAAATGTGCAAACTGAGCAGCCACAACTCAAAGTGTCTTTATTCGTTTTCACAAACTGAAAATATGGAGATCATCTCAGGAGGACTGCGCCTGATCTTCTCCTGATCCAGCTGTTTATGCTCTTCACAGCTGGAGATGTCAGATCCGGGGGGGTGGGGGGGGGGGGGGGGGGGAGTAACAGACGTCTCTGTACGATGATATGAAGAGATTATTTGCCTTCATATCAATGCTGCATGTAGTTCAAACAGAACAGAACACACTGCAGCAGTTTAATCACGTGGACAGAAATCTTGGTGCAAACGTCACTCCCACTCGCTCCAGGTGAATTTCACGCTGCCGTCTTCTCACATCAGCTCAACTGATGTGAGAACTAGAACCTCCAGATACAGTCGAAGTTTTTCAGGATTTTTCTGCAGGTGTAAAAGCCCCATGAGTGTAGTTCAGTCTTCACCAAGCTTGCCTACAGAGTACATGGAGGTACAGGAGTCTATAAAAAACAGATGGCTGAGCCTCCGGGTCAAATCCTATTTCAAGCAAAGCAAGATGGATGTGAGGTTAAAAAAAATGGAGCAAGAGCAAGTCTCCGAGGTGAGAGGACGGAGTCACCTCTAAAGACAAAGATAGAAAGACTAACAGAAGCGCTCAGTGGAACTGCAGTCACAGCGGTTTTTACTGTCAGGCTCGCCGCCTCGTCATCTGCAGATGAGCTGAAAGGAGACGAGAACACAACGAACCTCGCAGCAGAAATGTTCCCGCTATTTAGCTTGACCCTTTTTTTGGGGTGTGCGAAGATGACATCGTTAAGCAGCGGGAGAACAAATTGGATTTAATGACGTTGTAAAAGCAGGGCGGAGACGGCGTGCTGAGAAAACGTTATCGAGCTGAAACACAGTGAGATCCAGCGAGCCGGGAGCAGCCCTGTCTCACCTAATGCAGGTCTCTGTCAGTCAATGAAGCTGCCAGTTCACATCAGCTGCTGGAATCAATATCTACTAACAGTGCAGTCCTGTTTGATGCATGTGCTGCACACACACACCAAACATAGGACAATGACTGCAGACATGCACGGGCAATTAAAAACAAGCTGAATGAATCATCTGACTGATTAAAATGCATGAATCAAACCAGCACTTATACAGAAGCACAGCAGCTTGTTATCTTCTTATTGTGATGATAAGTTGATGAGAGACTCCAGAGACTCATTAGGGACAGGGACAGGTCTCAGAGGTGTCCGTTAGCTTTGCAGCCAAACACTCACTTGAATTTGAACTTGAGTCACAGGCCGCCATGAATAACAAGGAGGGCGAGGAGAGAGAGAGAGAGAGAGAGAGGTGAGGAGGAGGCGAGGTTAATGAGGGAGGGAGTCGAGGAGAGGAGACCACACAAGGAGGCAGATGGGATGGGAGCAGGAAAATAAGGAGAGCCGAAGTCAGGAGCGAAAAACATCCCACTAAGACATTTAATTAATGAGCTCTGAAAAATATGACCTTCTTCAGGTGAGAGACAGTTTTCTAATCAATACCCATGAGGCATTGCAAAACGCAAGCAAGCTGGCTAATCTTTACTCAGAGACTCAGAGAGAGAACTGACGCCTGAAAGTTGAGGATTATTGGATTTCAAACTGTCTAACTTCTTAAAGCTGCAGAAAGGAGATCTGACTCAATCTGATATTATTATTGTTCATTATCTGAAAAACCAAATCTCTCTCCTCATGTAACAAAAAGACAAACCTCTCCAAGCAGGATTATCATCAGTGCTGCTGGTTTGTTTGGAATTTTCAGAATAAAAGCTCCAATTGATTTAAGGTAAGGAGGGAGCAGAAATACGTGGTGTCAATACGTGACGTGTCGTGGCGTGCCGTGTCGTGGCGTGCCGTATCGTGTCACTGTATCTGGACTGACTCACGTGGTCTGGTCGTTTGAGAACTCCAGCTCTCCCCGGGCGTCCTCGAAGTCGGCTCCAGCCTTGGCGGTGCCGGACTCGGTGTGGTACGGCAGGATGACGGTGCCGCGTGCGCCGGAGTTCCTCACCACCGTCACCTCCATGGTGCCGACGCTTTCGCTCACGCGCACCATGCGCTCGCTGAACGTGAAGATGCCGGCGTGGTCGTCGTCCAGGATGGTCACCGTGGCGACCAGGGGCTCGACCAAGCGACATTTGGGGGCGGCACCGACTTCGTCGCTCTCGAACATCCCCTCTGCGTCGCCGACGCGCAGATTCATCAGACGCACGAAGAAGTGCTCGTCCTCCTCGAAGATGTCGTCATCGATTATCCCGACCTGGAGACACAGGAGGTCGTTATCTCAGCAGAAGTTAAACACGAAATGTTTCCCTCACTCGATCAATTAAAGGAACTTTTATGAAAATGTTTAACCAAGTCTTTGTCGAAGTTCTTTATCGTGATTTGTAATTTTACGTCTCTTTCCTCTGCTGGAATATTTTCAGACTTTAATAATCGGCTGAATTGTTCAAATCCTTTTTCATCACTGAGCTGCAGATTCGATTCATCCTCTCACATCCTGTCTTCTTTTCATTGTATGATTTATGCCTGTGTTATGATGAAGAAAACTGGTTCTGAGTTCTGGAGGTCTCTGTGTTTATTCATCAGGGTGAATCCGGTCTGAGCGGCTTCACACGGAGCTGAAATGAAATTGGACTTGTGTCAGAGCAGCGACGCTTTCAGCTTTAATTGGTTTCTTGTGAGCGATCGATAAAGCCCACTCGTATTCTGTGGAGATAGAAGACTCAGACCGTTGTAATCTACTCCCTCAGCGTGTCTCTTTTACTCCTGCTGGAGGAGACTAAACATCCCGCCCTGCACAGGTTGGGGGTTCGATCCCTGCTGCAACATGTCTGTGATCTGAGTATGATTGGGATTAGATACGATCCACATGACTCTTCAGCCTGTCTCATCGCCCTCCTCTCATTCTATCTGTTTTGGATTTTTCTCTAAACTTCTAATTTGAGAAGAGATTATCCACCTCGACCTTCATACGACCTTCAGGCTTTCAATTTAAAACAGAGAGAGCTTTAAAAACCATTCAAAATCATTTTAGTCAAGCTGGTCATTTGATCCTGAGCTCAGAACATCTGCGATCAAAGACAGCGGAGTCAGAAGCAGATTGGATGAAAAACAAATATAATCCAGCTCAATCGTTTTCTTGATGAGATCGTTTTTGAGCTCTGAATATGAAATCAATAGTCACGTTCATTATCAATGACTCGCTGTTCTTTAGAGCAAACTGTCCTGACTCAATCAACTTCTCAGGTTAGAGAAGGTGCTGCTCTGCAAGCTTCTCTTTCTCCTCCTCCTCCTTCTCCTTCTACTCCTTCTCCTTCTTCTCCTCCTTCTCCTTCTCCTCCTCCTTCTTCTCCTTCTTCTTCTTCTACTCCTTCTCCTTCTTCTCCTCCTTCTCCTTCTCCTCCTCCTTCTACTCCTTCTTCTTCTTCTACTCCTTCTCCTTCTTCTCCTCCTTCTCCTTCTCCTCCTCCTTCTACTCCTTCTTCTTCTACTCCTTCTCCTTCTTCTCCTCCTTCTCCTTCTCCTCCTCCTTCTTCTCCTTCTTCTCGTCCTTCTCCTTCTCCTCCTCCTTCTACTCCTTCTTCTTTTTCTATTCCTTCTTCTTCTATTCCTTCTTCTTCTCCTCCTTCTTGTACTCCTCCTCTTCAACTCCTTCTCCTTCTTCTTCTTCTCCTTCTTCTTCTACTCCTCCTTCTCCTTCTCCTTCTTCTTCTTCTCCTCCTTCTCCTTCTTCTTCTTCTTCTTCTTCTCCTTCTTCTATTCCTTCTTCTTCTCCTCCTTCTTCTACTCCTCCTCTTCTTCTCCTTCTCCTTCTTCTTCTTCTTCTTCTCCTTCTTCTTCTACTCCTCCTTCTCCTTCTTCTTCTTCTCCTCCTTCTCCTTCTTCTTCTTCTTCTTCTTCTCCTTCTTCTATTCCTTCTTCTTCTTCTCCTCCTTCTTCTACTCCTCCTCTTCTTCTCCTTCTTCTTCTTCTTCTTCTTCTTCTTCTTCTCCTTCTCCTTCTTCTTCTTCTTCTTCTTCTTCTTCTATTCCTTCTTCTCCTTCTCCTCCTTCTTCTACTCCTCCTCTTCTTCTCCTTCTCCTCCTTCTTCTCCTTCTCCTCCTCCTCCTCCTCCTGCATGTCTGAGCCGTTTACGGTGCAGGCAGGGGTTTTCAGAGCTCTGCTGCATCATTAATCAGTCCAGCAGAATCCTGGGCTCATCCCCACCTCCTCTCTCTGAACTGTCGACCAGCTTGGTGATGAAGATAGAGAACCCGTCTAAACCCTCCATCACTCCCTCCAGTGACTGAAATCAGGCCGACCCGGGCCTTCACCCCCCCCCCCCCCCTTTTGTAATAACCACAGAGGGAAACAGACACCGATCAACACCTGTTCTTATCAGCTGCTGCTTCAAACAGAATGAGGTCGTCTCAGACTGATTCAGATACAGATGTGAGGAGAGTTTCATCACTGCGTGACACTCTGCAGGTGGATGATGTTAAAAAAACAATGGGCCAGATCACACCTAATAATGCTAATAACATCATGAATTGTGCAGAATTAGCACCTGCACTTTGCCCCTCTTATCAAACCGATGACAGCTGGTGCTGACACGCCCTCGAAGATGTGACGTGAGACAGGCCAACCCAGGACGCCGTCTCTGTGCACCTCCGAAAGCATCTTAATCCTTCGGTGGATGTGGCCCAATAATGTTGTTCTTAAAGGAGGAGAAGCCCAAAACAAACCCGGCTCTCACACTTCTATGTTTTCTCCTTGAATCCCAACACCTGTCTCTCCTCAGCGTGACGCCCTGTTCCTGCTGGTACCCCCCCCCCCCCCCTCGATGATCTCCTTGAATAGCTCTCGATTTGAAGAGACACAGTGTGGCTTATTCAGAAGCTGGCACCATGTTTATCCAGCTTCACTGAGTAAAACCTGTGAGCTCTGCTCCTGCATGTTTTCAGCATGGCACATTTATATTCAACTCTGGACTCCGAGCTTTCAGGCTGAGTGACAGATCTCCTGTTCCATAATGTATACGATCAGATAATAACTCAGCTTCTCCACTGGGATCATTAAAGTTTCATCTCCAAACCTTAAATTAACCTTTAATAATGTCACTAACTGTGAGAGTCAGAGCTGGCTCAGTGAAGAGCTCCAGGACCAGGTCTTGTGTTTCAGGTGGGTTGTGTGACAGTGTGGGATTAGAGTCCTGTCACCTTGATGTCTTTCTGAGTCTCTCCAGGTTTGAAAACCAGCGTTCCCTCGCTGTACTCGTAGTCGGAGCCGGCGTTGGCTGAACCGTCCTCGGTCCTGTAGTCCACGTAGAAGGTGTTCTCCCCCAGACCTCCTGAACGGCACAAACAAGAAGTCAGGAACGCCACACATGCACTAGTTTTTATTTTAGTGACTGAACAAAAACAACCTCCTGCAGCGACTACATCCACACAGGACGGGGTCACACCCAGGGTCTCTGGTTGCTTTTATCATGAGGCAGCATTAGCTCAGTCTGCAGGGACCGGAGGGTGGCCGGTTCAAGTCCCAGTGCAGACTAAGATATGATAGCTGGAGAGGTGCAAGGTCACTCCCTGAGTGCTGCAGGAGGTTAGACGAGGCAGCGAACTCTGATGTGTGTGTGTGAGAAGCATGCATGGCGTGGTTACCCCGCTCAGGTCAGTCTACTGCACGGAGTCGGGATACCTTGGCAGACCACAGTCAGTTTCAGGACGCCGCAGTTCTCCATGCACTGACTGTGGGCGCTCTCAAATGAGATGCGGCTGCAGATGCCGTGGTCCTCTTCCTCCGGTGCTTCCTCGTCAGGGACGACCGCACGGCGGGCGTGGTCTGCCGCGTGCTTCTTCAGGATGTTGCCGGCTCCGATCATCATACGAGTCGCCTGGAGGGACGGAGAGGAGGAGACGTTCACAACCAGAAACATTCCTGTTCACATCCTATTGGTCGTCCTGTTTCTTCAGTATGAGTAACATACTGAGTGTGTGTGTGTGTGTGTGTGTGTGTGTGTGTGTGTCACCTGGATGCGGTAGAAGGCTCGGCTCTTCTGCTGGTGCAGCAGGGCGTAATAGTTGGCCAGCTCCACCAGCTGGTCGAGCTCTTTGTCCGGGTATTTCTGCTTCAGCTCCTTCAGGATCCGAATCACCTGAAGGACAGACGAGAACATGATGACCAATAAAAACACACGGGGGTCCGTCGGAGGAGGGAGGTTTCCTACTGTCATTGAAACGACTGCTCAGGTCTTAGCATGTGTGTATGATGATATGATGTGTGTTTTATTCTGTGTTGACCTGCCAGGGGACTGCAGGTGGAAATTAGCAAACTGCTATAATCTAATCCGTGAGATTATTTTTGCACATGGTCCCTGACAACTAAACTCGGAGGACCCCCGCCCCCCTATTGGCCCAGACCCTGGACACTCTGACATCATCCAGCGTTTATGTTTCACCTCTCAGCTCATCCGCTGAATCACCGCCTCACTGCTCAGGATGCTTAAACTTTCAGGAGGAGTGCGTGTGTGTGTGTGTGTGTGTGTGTGTGTGTGTGTGTGTGTGTGTGTGTGTGTGGTCAGAGTCCTGTGTTTACGAGTGTGTATGAGAGAGAGAGAGAGAGAGAGAGAGAGAGAGGATCAGTGCTTGTGAGTTACATGTGGTCCGCTAACGAGGCAGTCAGCTTTAATCTAATAAAGTTCTGTGAGAGGAGGAGAAACCACAGCGAGTCCCTGATCTCATATTTCCAACCTACACGGAGAGGCGGAGCAACAAAGAGCAATCAAACCCTTTTTAATGACGCAGCGCCGAGCGTGGAGGATGAACTCACGTTAACTCACTAACAGAGTTATTGATGATTTCTAGCAGCACAGAGCCGAGGAGGCGGCGTCTCCACGGCCGGATTTACAAAATGAGCTGGTGAAATCACAAACAGGGTGACATCTGTGGGACTCGATGTTTTCACACCTGACACCTTTACGTGAGTCAGTGCTGTTCTTTGGGCTGTTGGTGCGGACCAAACAACCGGACCAGAACCACTTCAGAATCTGGTGCAGCCATGTTTTTATTCAAAGTGGTGATATTACTTCGAACCCCGGCTCCTCTTGGAGGACGTACATAATGTGCACGGAATAACCACTGATTGAGTTCTCTGTTTAAAGAGTGCAGATAAAACACTTTGTCCACAGGGGGGCGCCAAAATCACCACAACGTTCTCCCCACCTCTTTGCGGCTCTCGTCCAGCTCCTTGTTGCTCTCCATGTTGACCATGGTGCTGTTGGAGTTCGGCAGCGTTCCTCCTCCGATGTTATTGGCTGCGGCGCCCGCGGCCCCGTCCTGAGCTCTGCCGCCACAGTTCTCAGCGGGGACAACAGCGCCCCCTCGTGCTGGAAACTTGCCGTCTATCATCATCTCCATGCCGCCCTTGTTTGGCGTCAAGTCGCCCTCTGTCTCCACGACGATGCCGTGGCGCTTATCGGCCCGATAGCGCTTGCCCATGTATTTGTAGAAGAGCAGGCGGCGATCTGCGATCCACGCCAGGATGACACACACCGGGAAGAACAGCAGGGTGACCAGGGCTTCCCACACCTGAAACACACACACACACACACACACACACACACACACACACACACACACACACAGAAGCTCTTCAGACCATGCATGCACAGCTATGCTGACTCAGCGTAGCGTCTTTCTCCTCGGCGCGTGTCTCACCTCCACGACGCCGGGCGACATGACCGACAGGATGAGGTAGAGCCAGATGTAGGCGAAGATGCTCCAGAAGGCGGTGATGAAGAACACCCTGAGGTGTTTGATCTTGCGGGACTCGCCTTTGGGGATCACCCACACGCAGATCCCGATGATCACAAACATGTTGAAGGCGGCGCTGCCCACGATGGTTCCCGGTCCGAGTTCACCCGCATAAAACCCATGACCACATACCTGCGAGAGGACGTGTGAGATAAGACCGGAGCAAGAGTGTGTGTGTGTGTGTGTGTGTGTGTGTGTGTGTGTGTGTGTGTGTGTGTGTGTGTACCTCTATAACAGACAGGAGGATCTCCGGAGCGCTCGAGCCCAGAGCCATGAGCGTCAGATTGGACACGGTTTCGTTCCAGATCCGAACCGTCGCCACTGATGTTTCCCCGTTAGGCATCGTGATGGTCACCTCCTTCTCCTGTAAACACACACACACACACACACACACACACACGCACACACACACACACAATTGAAGGAAACTCAACAGGACACTCGATTACTTTGAACTCAGATAAACACGGAGCCTCCAGACTTGAACTCTTTGATTTGCTTATTTCTTCTTCTACAGTTTATTGACCTCTGCTGTCGGAGCTTTTAGTGAGTGTTGTTGAGTTCCTGCTGATCAGACATTTATTCGCTCTCGTTTGGAGAAAGTTCACCAAATCTATTGTCCACTAGTTCTTCAGTCACTTTTAGGTTTTGGTCAAAGCAAAGAGTCAACGTGACGACAGATACACCCAACACAGTCCATCAACCCATCATCATCAGGGACCCTTTTCATGGTTACACATGTGTCTCTGGTCCGGTCTGTCCCTCTTCATCGGGTCTTCAGGATGAGGACACACAGGATCTCCGTGTTCCTGTGTGTCTGTCCTGTGTGTCCCTTTTTGATCCATTTTACTTGTTTTTTTTATTTAGCTTCATTTTTTTTTTTTTTTTGGAACAAATTGCTGGTGATAAAGATTTAACCGTCTCTCTCTGAACAGTTTGTCCTTTATCTCGTGTTTGTTTTGTTTTGTTGATGTGAGTGTTTACTGTGGACCCCCCTTTGGGGGGGTTTCTCCTGAAATCAGAGGAAAATGTTGCTGAATGTGTGTGTGTGTGTGTCTATGTGTGTGTGTGTCTATGTGTGTGTGTGTGTGTGTGGTTTTTTTTAGTCCATTATCCTTCCTCTGTCCTCTCTCTCTCTCTCTCTCTCTCTCCTCTGAACATCATCATCCAGTCAACCCTCCTGAGACCCTTCCTCTCTCTCGACTGCATAACCTCAACATCTGAACCATTACGGGGAACACACACACACACACACGCACACACACACACACGCACACACACACAAACACTCTCACAGCTGTATCACTGCAAGAACTTCCACCAACTGTCCCCCCAGACGACATCACGCTCGTCCTTAATGGATGCTTATCGTCCTTTCATTTCTGTGTGTGTGTGTGTGTGTGTGTGTGTGTGTGTCTGTGTCTGTGTGTGTGTGTGCATGTGAAAACAGCTGTGGGTCATTTACACCGTCACAGAGGATAAACGGATGGAGAGGGAAACTCTTACACTCCAGTCACTCCACGTGTACAGAAGCTTCAGCTCTCCAAGTGGGCGTTCGACTCCGACCTGTGGGTTCTCTCTCTCTCTCTCTCTCTCTCTCTCTCTCTCTGTCTCTCTCTCTGTCTCTCTCTCTCTCTCTCTCTCTCTCTCTCTCTCTCTCTCTGTCTCTCTCTCTCTCTCTCTCTCTCTCTCTCTGTCTCTGTCTCTCTCTCTCTCTCTCTCTCTCTCTTCTCTTGCACGGCACTAATGCGTGGAAGCCACAGGATGATAGGACGGTTGGGCGTCTCACCTGTGACGTGATGACCTCTATGGACGCCATGAAGCGGTCAGCGATGATGGACACTCCCAGGAACATGTACATGAGGGACACGAAGTAGACCACGGCTCGGGCCACCTGGTCCCCGAGTCCTTGTCTCTCGGACACCCAGACGGGGAGCAGGATGCCCGGTTTGCAGACTGGCACCTCCTCACACTTGTTCTTCTTGCTCGACATGTTGCTGAAGGCGTAAGACGAGGAGGGCGGGAAGGTGACGGAGGGCAACATGGAGGGGGAGACGCCCCGCAGGTCCGGGTCACTGCTGGGCTCGGTGCGCTGGGACTCGGCCCGGCAGTGGGGGAGAGGGAGGAGGAAGATGAAGAGGAGGAGGAGGAAGGGGGCGGGTGAGGCGTGGAGGGACATGGCGGCGTTCTGTTGCCTTGTGAAGCAGGAGGAGAGGGAGAGACAGAGGTGGGAGGGGAGGGGGGGCTGCTGGTTTAGAACTGAGGGCGGTGCGAGTCGCTCACCTGCAGGAGAGAGAGAGAGAGAGAGAGAGAGAGAGAGAGAGAGAGAGAGAACATAAATCAGTTTCAGCTTCTCAGTGAGTTTTCGTTTTACGTTTACGAGGAGCACAAACGCAAAGTGTGGACGCAGCGATCACACACAAAGTCAAAGCAAAGACAGGAAGCAGGCTCGCTCCACACGGGGGGAGAACTGAGGCCAGGACGTTCGCTTCCATCCCAGTGGAAAAGGTTTGCAAACAATCTGCATGTTTCCTGAAGCACACAGACGACAGGCAGCAAGAGAAATGAACCCACCAAGTTCCTGATCAAAGACAGACTCAGTTCATGTTAACACATCTCTGCTGCAGCCAGCACCTGGAGGACCGAGGCCATATGTATATATGTAACTGATGTATTCATAAACTCCTCGTTCATGGTCCTATATTCATTTAAAGGTTTCAACATCCATGTCAACAAAGAATTCCTGGAATAAAAGCAGGTGAGAAGCGTGATTCATAGAAGACCTGCTGCTCTCCTTTCATCGCAGGGAGGTGAGTCATGGGAGTCATTCGAAGGAAGGAAGAAAAGAGGGTAAAGGAAGGAAGGAAGGAAGGAAGGAAGGAAGGATGGAAGAGAAAAGATGAGGGGGGGAAGAGAAAGAGAAAATGTGAAGAAAACCGAAGGAACAAGAAAAAAGAGAAATAAGGATCTCAGTGTTTGTGAGGTGAAAGTGATGTTTTGCTGTATTTCAGGTCTTTTCTGTCACATATTTCTCATTTTATTTTACAACCGAGGACAAGTTTCTTTTGAAGGTGTTGAAGTAAAAGTGGCCCTTGATGTGACCTCGTGAATCGATGATGAAACAGCAGTGAGAGAGAGAGAGAGAGAGAGAAGCTGCAGACGAGGACAAACAAACGACGAGTCATCAGATAAAAAGGGAGACAGCGAGGTGAAGTTTCACAAGCGACAAATCATCTCTCATTAATCAAACTATAATCAAACTTTTAACGTCTCTCTGAGAGAAGCACAATGAAAACTGAGCTTCTTTTGGCAGGTGAAGGTGACTTTATAGGAATGTAAAACTTTATTTAACCAGGAAAAACAACGAGCAGCCACACACACACACACACACACACACACACAACGTGCAAGATACACAACACATAAACAATTCAATAAATGAACAAATCAGCCTGATCTCACAGTTTTGCGTATAAATAGCACAACGTTGTAATGTCGTCAATGCATACGCCAAATTGCATTTCTGCGTGCATATGACACGCCAATCCCTAACGTTCAGGAGGAGTCAAGGCGTTACGCATAGACAACTATTCTAACCTCTCCAGATCCCGTTTCCTGACCTTAACCAGCCGCCATGTGGTGCTCGGCGTATCATATGCACGTAAAAATGCAATTTGTGCGTATGCATTGCACGACATTTGAATGTTGTGTTATTTGTAGGCAAACTGAGCGACTGGGTTGAACAAATACGTGATGAGGTTGCTCACAGCCAAGTCGTCTAACCTCCTCATCGAAGCGTCCAATCAGAGCAGCTCGTTAAGTCACAGGACTGTTTGTAGTTTATTAAAAAGAAGAATAAAGGATAAATGCAGATGAAGATACTTCAGTGTTTAAGGAGAGCGTGATGAGTGAGGCCTTTAAATGTTTACAGAGTCCAGAGTGTCGAAGAGAAAAGGCAGAAATCAGTATCTTTTTAAAACTTTCAAAGTAAAGACGGATTTGATCCTAAAGTTAAAAAAAAAAAGAAAAACTCAGGTGAAGCCTTTTCACCATCTGCTGAATGTGAGGTGGTAAAGAGTGAGTCATCGATTAAAATACCAAGATATATGCAGCTCGTCTGTGCCCCCTCACAAGTCAGGATTAAAGGCTTTCGTTTTGTCTGCATTTCAAACAAGTTTGAAATCATTAAAATATGTTGAACAGCGTTTAAAGGCGAGTCGTTACTGGCAGAGAGTTTGATCCGCTGATGCTGCTGAGAAGTGCATGACCGAGTCATCACTTTGAATAACAAGCGTTCAGATTTATGTTATTTAAATACAGAATTTAAAAAAAAAGGGTCTGACCCCTGAGGAACAGAGAGAGAGATCATCCTGCACAGTTCAATCTGTGAGCTTTGTTTAATCGAACACAGCTTTGAGAGTGTCTCACTTCCTGATGCGTCAGTTTTCAGAGGCAGGAACGTCCTGCAGGGAAGCGGGAAAATACGCAGGAGAAGGAAGGAGAAGAAAAGTGACGCAGAGAGAGAGATAGTGAGCTAACGTTGGAGAACAGGATCTTTGTAAGTTTGTTTACTCGTGTCGTGTAAAGCCAGGATGATTCACGGATCCTGCGTGTATTTGGCTGTGTGTGTGTATGTGTGTGTGTGTGTGTGTGTGTGTGTGTGTGCCAAATATTTAGATTTAGACCTCAGTGCGACACCAAAGGATGGACAGATGGACCGAACCTGTTATGGTGTTCATCGGCCCTTAAACACGCCGCTCTCCGCTCCTCTCTCTCCATCTGTGAGCGAGCGAGAGAGGAGGGCAGCACCTGCTCCGTCCTTCTGTTTCACACACCTCAAATCAACACACTTTGGCAACAGGAACCCAAACACATGACACAGAATCTCCTTTTCCTCTACACACACATCTCGTGTATCAGTCCGGATGTGGAAGTTCGAGAACAACATCAGAAAAATAAAAGGTTTACGGGTCACCTGGCGTTGTTGGTCCAAACGTCTACATCCTGGTTGATCGTTAGATTTGATCTATTTAATTTTAGTTTCAAACAGACCCTGAAATCCTGAAAGAAAATAATCTTGTGCATGCAAGTCAATCACACATCATCTCAGGTTCTGATCAGATTATAAAGGATTATATCAGCAAATCCTAAAATAGAACCGTGTGCAGAAGTTCGTGTCGCACACCGGATCTTTTTTTTTTTACTTTTTGAGATTTCAGAGGCTGAGTCGAGAAAGACTCTTTTCACAACTGATCCTTTTTTTAAATGTGATGTGACAGTCACCTCTCATATACGAACGCCTCAGCACAGAACCGTCACAATTTACAATATCGCACGATGAAGCAAGGTCGACCTCTTCAAATGTCGGACGTCCTCGACAGCAAATATTGTTCCATGAACAGCGAGATGTTTCCATGCTGCTCCGTGTGTGTTTTTATCTTTGTGTAACCAGATGTTTGTTGTCCTGTTTGCTTCTGATGCACTGCCTGTGCACAGCCGCCACATCTCTCCGCTAATGCGTAGCCACAGGTCCTGATTCTGCGTGTGTTCAGGGCGAGTGAGATAACCTTTTCAGTGTGCAGTGCAATGTCAGGCAGCACGTCCCTGTGATGTCACAAATCTTTAAAAACAGTCTCATAAACTTACTTTAAGGTTAAAAGTGGATTTTCTTTAAACAGCGGGTCACTGTAGCCGGAGGAGAGAAGGAGGACGATGAAGGAGAAATACAGCAAAGAGAGGAGAGAAGGCGTATAGAGGAAGAGGAGGGAAAACGGGGTACAGCACATAGATGAAGGAGGAGATATAAAATAAGGAAGGACAGAGGAAATGAAAAGCTTTAAGGAATGGTGGAAGGTGAGGGGGGAGGGAGGGAGGGATAAAAGACCATGAGATGGAAAAACAAGGGCACAAGGAGTGATGGAATGGAAGAAGGAAAAGCAAGAAGAAGACGATGATGAGGAGGAGGAGAGGAAAATGAAAAGGAGGGACAGAAGAGTGCTGGGGGATGAGGAGACGATCAAAGTGGATGAGGAGGGATAAAAGGAGGGATCAGAAGGTCAGATGGAGCGTGATGGAGGGCGAGACGGGTCACTGACGGGTGGGTGGGGGGTGGGGGGTTCAGGTGAGGGGTAGTAAGGAGGAGAGATGAGGGCAGGAAGGAGAGTAAGGGCCCTAAACCTGTCGTCATGCGAGGTCCAAACCGTGTGTTACCATGGCAACCAGGGCAGATAGGTTCGGTGGGCTAATTTATCACCAGACCTGTGTGTGTGTGTGTGTGTGTGTGTGTGTGTGTGTGTGTTGGGGGTGGTAAAGACTGAGCGAGAGAGGGAAAAAGAGAGACAGAGCCAACATTTATCACCAGAGTCGGACAGAGCCGAGGGACAAACCCACTGATCTTTCCCCCCCACACACACACACACTCACACACACACACACACACACACACACTTCCCTGGAGAGAGAAATCAGTGCAGCGTTTAAAAGCGAGTCCACGTTAAGCGCTCTCAGCAGAAAACAGCCGCTCGCACATAAACTTGCCTTTCACACATTCTGCTGCTGTGCTGTTATAAACTATTTAAAGGTCGAGTTCACCAACAAAAAAAAACAAAAAACTGAGGACCAACATTTATTTTCCTAAGCGGTGTCGTTGTGACTCCGAATTCTCCAGGAGAGCCACTCTCGTGTTTATGGCACGAGAACTTTCAAAATAAAATGTTCCCTTTCAAAAGCCTCCTGTGCACAGGCGTCGAGAATTAGCATGTATGCTAAAACACTTAAACACTGCATCTGGTTCACGACTAATAAAGTCCAGAATAATACAAGAGATGGTGTCTTGATTTAAGAGATACTTCGTCTGTGAGCGTCTCTGCAGCTTGTTCTGCTTCTGCTGTGTCATTGGTCAACGGTGGGTGGTAAAAATGATCAGATGATTCTCTCTCCCTCCCTCTCTTTACCTGATCTCATCGTGCGTGTCACAGTAAGTGCTTCATGGTCCTCTGACTGCATTCATCCTCTCATCACATTCAAACACAGCGTCAGACATCAGCTGTCTATGCTGCAGACACACACACACACACACACACACACACACACACGCAGGGTTTGGGCTGTGCTGTGTGTGGGCCCGAGGCGAGCTGCTGTAGCTGGCACTCGATGCAGCAGAGTGACAGATGAAGCGTCTGGCTGGACGACAGGAGCTGGATGTCACAGTGTTCACCTGCTGCACGGCTCAGTGTCAACACGACGACACAGCAACACATGAGAGCAACCACAGGTCCAACATTTAGGAGCAGAACAAATCCTTCCTCCGCTTCAGCCAAGTCACTGTCCACACACACACACACATGAGAAGAACTTCCTCTGGCTGTCAGAGAGGAGAGTCTGCTGAGCTGCAGCACAGTGAGAGTCCAGGAGTGATGACTAAACTGCTCTCAGACTTGCACCAAACTCAGGTTTTTTTGGGGTAAATGTGAAGTTTCTCGTGCCAGCTCCGCTTGAGTCGACATGAGCTGCTGTTGAGGACGCAACAGGATATGATGAGGAGAATTCCCCTGGAGCGAGTGCATGTGATTAAACTGCAGCTTCATGTTTTCTCTTCTCTGATCTTTTCAGCACTGACATAAAGGCCTCATCTTCACTGTACCTGCACACGTTTGATGCTTTTTAAAATGCTTAGATTTTAGGTTTTGAACAGATTCGGAGCATCTCCCTCAGATGATTCAGTTATTTCTCATGTGTTTACATCGAGCTCGTGGAGCTGTCGTCCTCTCCCTGCTGACTCTGTGGGTGTATGTTGTGTGTACATTAAAGCAGCGGTGACCTGTAGTTATAATGGAAACAAAGCTCAGCAGGAAGTCATTTGTTTTCAATCTGACATTAAATAAGCACATGATCAGAGAACATTGACATTCCTCTCTCCCATTAACGACTTCACAAACACTCGCTCGCCCTCCTTCCTTCCTTCATTCTCCTCACAGCCTAAATGACAAATCAATGTTTCATATCAATATGTAATTAGTGATGAAAGCAACGGGGCGGGCTGAGGTTTTCATTACAGACACCAAGAGTTTCCACGGCAACCACCTCCCCACTCAGGTGTGACCTCTCTCTCTCTCTCTCACGGTGGCCGAGAGAGTTCAGAAAGAGTTTGTCAAACGTAAACGCTCAAAATGTCAGCGACCCCACATGACCACAGCAGATTCATTCAGAGCCTTGAGAGTAAAGTTTTTAGAATATCTGCACAGAAAAATAAACGTTAGACAGAAACACGTGCATGTGCAAAACAACCTCAATCACTCAACACGTCAAGAAATAAAAACCCAGATAAAGAGACACAACACTGGAGGAGTAAAGCAGATAACCACGCATGGAAATCACAGTCCACATGAGTTAACACACTGTGTTCAGATCTCACTTTGGCACCTTGAATGGGAAAAATTCCCTTTGAATGGACTCCACAGAGACAGCTCATCAAACACTTAAGAGGAGAAGAAAAAGGCGTCTCCTTCCATCCATAAAGATGAATCTCTGCAGCCTTCATAGACTTTCTCATCGAGTATAAATCTTCTTATAAGACTTTTTTTTGAGCGTATAAACAAACACTACGTTGTTCCACCTCTCAATAAAAGTCAACATTTGCCTCAAGCTCGACCTTTAAATCCCTGGTTTTGACGCGTGCTTCATTTAATGCTCTGAGGACAGAGAACGCTGCAGTGTGAGACGATGTGTCACTGAGGGTCAGAGGTCAACTTCAAAACAATCTCCCCGGCGCCTTCTGGGCCGCGTGTGTCTCGTTACTGTCTGCTCTCGGGCAGGTTTGAACTTCAGTGTTTGTGCGTGGAGGAGAAAATAGACGTTTGCAGATAAAAACAGAGCATAAAAAAAAAAAAATCGTGCATAACGCTTCAAAATCCAGCGTCCGTTCAGCGTCCTCGTCTCTGCAGAGCAAGAGTGTGCAGAGGGCCAATGACCTTTGACCTCCTCTTTGCAAATCCAGAAGTCGACACAGCATTTGGACAAACTGACCTGTCACGATGAAAGCTCTTTATTTAACCGGCATTCAGTCTGTTAATCAAAGCCAACACATTGAAATCACTCATTTAATCCAACTGGGTCTTTTTTCATTATTCATCAAACAGCTAAAATCACAAGTGACTGAGCTCTCAGATTCAGAGATAGATAGATAGATAGATAGATAGATAGATAC
This sequence comes from Symphodus melops, assembly GCF_947650265.1. Lineage (NCBI taxonomy): Eukaryota > Metazoa > Chordata > Actinopteri > Labriformes > Labridae > Symphodus > Symphodus melops. The sequence continues at coordinate 1,415,534 of NC_136700.1, forward strand.
TTTATTGATCCCGAGGGAAATTCAAGTGTGTGTGTGAGACGCTTGTTTTGAGTGGCATTTTAATCAATTTAGTCACCTGAAGCTAAAAAGCTGAAAATGACACAAACAGCGTTTCGATCTGACACGGCTGCAGACTCTACTTCACCAGCTGCACTTCATGCTTGAAATACTGAGGGGACAGAATCACCACGAAGAGCAACAAACTAAGCTCCTCCCACATGCAGCCACGGAGACTTTTTAAAAAGCTTCCTCTTAACAGCTGATTGTTTTACCTTCAATAAGCAGCTCCAGAGACAGGTGACATGAAACCCTTTAAAACTCCACGTCCCCCTGACTCATCAAACTGCAGGAAGTCAGGTGGATCGAGAGGATTGCACAGATTGAGTGGCGTGCCGTGAAATACGGCCGTGGTGAAGTGCAAACACGGGGCTTATTTGTTTACACATGTTAAAGCCATCATATTTAAATCCCCTGTGGGGGGGCGTCGTCTCCCGTTTAGCGACGTCCCCCATCCTCCACCCGTGCCTACATGTCCTCTCTGAATCGGCTCTGGACCATCGTGGTCGAGCTCCGCAGCAGGAGCAGGTCCAGATGATCTGCCTTTCTGATTGGCTGGAGGGGAAAAAAAAAAAGTTGAAAGATTTTCTAAAAAAAAGGTGGAGTGCCTTTTCCTCCGAGTGGTCGCCTGCACCTGTCGACGCTCAAGTTGGTGGTTCAGAATGGACAAACCAAACTTTGGTTCTGGATTCAAGTTTTGCTGGTTCTCCTCCACACATCGAGGGAGGGACGAGGGAAACCGTCAGGTCAGGCGTTCCCAGACTGTCATACTGAATTCCAGCACCACGTGTTATTCCTGTCAGTCCGAACGCAGTGAGAAGAAGAGAGAGAGAGAGCTGATGTTCACCAAAGAGTTCGAGAGCAGGGACTCAAGGACGCCTGTCGCTCAGGGGAACTGATAAAAGGTCGAGCAGACAGACGAGTCGCGTCTATAAAAGCAGAAACACTTTTTAAAAGAGAGGCTCACTCCGTCCCTGACGCTGTGTCCTTCACTCTTTATCTCCCTCCTGTAACGTTCATTCCTCCCGCCAGGGACACAAACACAAGCACCACCTCTTTACCGTCTATGACGTGTCAGTGAAAAGGTTCTCCAGCAGGAGGTCATTTTATGGCCATCAAAAAAGTCTGAACTTTTAAAACACAACATGATCTTTTCACAAAAGCAGCAGGATGTTCTGCAGGGGAAATCCCTTCTTTCACCAGCAGGCGAATAAACAACGAATGCACCAGGCGTCCGCTCCTCGCTGGGATCGCTCCTCGCTGGGATCGCTCCTCGCTGGGATCGCTCCTCGCTGGGATCGCTCCTCGTCGGGCTTTCAGTTTGATTTGGTTTTTTTTAATGTCACAGTGTTTGAGTCCAATCAGAGGCAGAGGAGGACTCAGATCAAGATGTGACAAAAAGTCTCTCTTTGAAGTTGTAACCTTCATCACAAACTGCGAGCTCGGAGATACAAACAGACGTCTTTATGTCGAACACCAGCCGAAGCTTCTCTATAATGATCAGCTTTGATTACGTCCAGGTGTGCAGCAGCATATTTAAACCTTCAGAGGTCTCTGGTTGGCTGGGAATAAACACAAACAAAGAATAATGAGCCAGATTACAGCTCTACACAAACACAGAAACACGCTCAGGGTCCGAGCGTTGGACTCATTGAACGTTAGCGTGTGACCCGTGTGTGGTCGTTTTCTCTTCTGTTCTTAGTCGTAATGCGTCTCTTTGTGATTCCTTTGAGATCATCGTATATTTGTTTTCGGCCTCTTTGTGTTTGCAGGTGAATTTACGGTGGATGTTGTAAACACACGCTGGTCCTGTTGGAACCTCAGGGCCTCGTGAACGTTTCACCGTAATGACGCCTGGGCCAGTGTGTGAGTGTATTTTTCTTTAAATGAATGATTCTGACATGATGATGAGAAGAGCTGTGGTAAAGTTACATCCTGGGATCGCTCCCGGTGCAGCACGGACCAGGAAGGAGGAACAGCGTTTCTCCCCGACTGCGTCAGACTCACACACTGAGAAAACTGTGATACATTATTAAGTAAGACACACCTGCTGGAGCGCTTAGTGGGCGGAGCCTGGCAGCGTCTCTTGGAGATGTGAGCTGGTCACGTTGGCCTTCAACCAGTAAAACCAACAAAAAACATGTTTTTCAAATCCGGACATGGAACTCTCTCTCTCTCTTTTTCCCCAAAAGAACATCTCGTACTCTTTTTTATTGTGTGTGTGTGTGTGTGTGTGTGTGTGTGTGTGTGTGTGTGTTTGTGTGTGTGTGTGTGTGTGTGTGTGTGTGTGTGTGTGTGTGTGTGTGTGTGTGTGTGTGTGTGTTTGTGTGTGGTGCCTTCTGGGGATTTCATGTCATCAGTGATTGGCAAAAACACAAAAAGAGGCATCTGTGCCATCAGCAGGTCGGCACACACACACACACACACACACACACACACACACACACACACCTATACACACACACACACACACACACCTACACACACACACACACACACCTATACACACACACACACACACACAATCGAACATACACACACATTCCATCCCACCCCTTGTCTAGAGTGTCACATTCATCACGATTGACCTGAAAATGCCAAACACACACACACACACACACACACACACACACACACACACACTTCCATCCTGCGTGCCATCCATCACTGTAGCAGCATGAGCAGTGTATTCACCTGTGTAAACAGTGTTAGTGAGCAGATCCAGCCGCCCGCTCGAGTGATGAACGAGCTGATCAGACTCGAGGAGGACAAACAAACCCCAAACCTGCACTTCTGTATATTTACGTGTTTGGATGAATATGAAGCATCATCATCCCCGTTCCTCAATCCAGGTTTTCACACATCAGCGAACAACGACTTCACGCTTTAATTTTACTGAGGAGCTGGCGGAAAAATCTCCCAGATAAAGTCGTGGATGACAAATTTGGCGTGTTTGCGATCACACATTGGGCTCAGCCTGAGTTTATCTGCATGTGTGAAAACAGCTCTCGTCTCTGTCTCTGTGCGTTATCGGTGACTCTGCACCTCGCTCAGCACCACAGCTCCCAGAGGATCATGGGACGGCTGGGAGAGCGCCTCACATCATCACCTGCTGAGCAAGCGTTGCTGTGTTCGCATGTCGACACCGTCAGCGTTTGTTTGAGGACGTTTGTGTCCAACAAAACGTCTCACAGCTTCAAGGAGCTTCAAGGAGCGATGGCAGCAAAGAGTTCATCTGCACGACACATCCTGCAAAGGCTTCTGTCGCAAATCAATGCATGCACACACTCCCTGTATGATCTGACATACTGAGAGCGTGTAGATTAATAATGAATGCATCCATGTCAATGCACGGATCACTTCCAGACGATGGTTCAGACACATCGAGGTGAAGGCTGAAACATTTCATTGATCTGTTATTTCCTCAACGAAAAGACCTGGAGTTTTAAATGTGACATCTCCCGACACGTGTGTGTGTGTGTGTGTGTGTGTGTGTGTGTGTGACTGTGAGCTGTTGTTGTTCCTTCATGCCTCGAGGAGCCGACCAATGAGCTGCTCCGATCAGGACAGGCGCTTCTCTACTTGTTTGTCACTGTCTAATTCTCTCTCGGTCTTTTTCCTCGTCCCCGTCTCTCTTTGTCTCGGGGGGGGAAATTTGCACGGAGCACATAAAGACAAGCAGCACTTTGGCAACAACAAGATGCTGCCTAGCAACACTAAGTAGAGGGACACACATGTTCACACACACACGTGTCAACTGAGCGATGCTGCACAGTGTGACAGTGTTTTATAATCATGAAGAGAGTCTGAGCGGTGATTTGTTTGAGTCATTCAGAATAAACTTCTGCTGAGAGCTCCGATAAACCACGAAGGTCAACTTTATCAACATCCATTCGATAAAGGAGTGGGTGTTAATCAACGCCGCCGAGGACGCTCATTAACGCAGAGAGATGATTCAAACATCGGGTCCAGAAGTTTCTCTTCAAAGCCGCCTGACGTAAAGTCTCCGGCTCTCCATTCACATCACAGAATCTCTTCACTGAAGCTTTCTTCCCTCTTCTGATCCTTTAAAGACATGAATTAGAAACTTCAAGGCCAAAAAAACAAAAAACAAACAGGAAATCAGCCTTTTCTTACTTTATCTGAGACCTCAATCGATGTTTTTTCTCGACGAGTCGAACTCAAGTTTGTTTGTTTTTTGTTTTTTTTAAGATTTATTTTTGGCCTTTATGCCTTTATTATAGAGAGGAAAGTGGATAGAGGCGGAAATCTGGGAGAGAGAGTGGGGAGAGACACACTCGCTCCCTCACTGTATTCACTGTTAATTGGCTGACGCTCGTGAAAGGAGACTCGTGGTCACACGCCTCGTGGTCACACGCCTCGTGGTCACACGCCTCGTGGTCACACGCCTCGTGTAAATAAATGCAAAGGGCTGCATTGATTTATACAAATGAGGTAATTTGTTTGAAATGGAACTGCAATCTACGCTTTGTTGTTTTTCTTATTAAGTGGATGTGATTTGTATTGTGTCTGCAGGTTTAATAGTATTCAGTGAAGCGTGACGTTTTGCATTTCATTAAAACTCTAATTAAACTCGGAGCAGACGACGGCGCGTCTCCTCTCACTGCTCCTCTAAAAACTTTGTCTGCTGACACGGTGTCTCCGTCTCTTCTCCGACACTGCAGCAGGATATTCTCAGTGTGTGTGTGTGTGTGTGTGTGTGTGTGTGTGTGTGTGTGTGTGAGCATCTCAGGGGCAGAGTCATCTCCATACATTGTATTACCAGAGTGAGTCCACGGGGACGAAGCCTCACATGACGAAGCACAAATAACACTGAGGCTAACAAACACGCTTTCCTCTCCACTGCTCCTCCCTCTGTCTCTCACACACACACACACACACACACACACACACACACACACACACACACACACACACACACACACACACACACACACACACACACACACACACCATTATCACAAATCGAGAATAATTTAGGGAGCAAATTGGTCTCTCAACAATCATTGTGTTTCTGCCTGCTGAGCCTGCCGGGCTCCCTTCGAGGAGACGATCGGAGTCGGTCGACGGAGCAGCAGAATGTCGTGTTGAAACGCATCGACCCAAAAAAAAAAAAAAAAAAAGAAATGCAAAACACAAAATCTCTCCATGGTCCCAAAACTGCTGGCAGAGTTTGACAGGCGAGCGTGAAAGTCAGAATAAATCATGTTTGATAGCCGAGCTGCTGTTCAGCTGAAAACTTCAGAATCACTGAGGAATTCCTGGAGTGACTGGGATCGTCACAATGATCCGTACTTTCATACTTCTCTGCATTGAATTCAAACTGTTATTTTCACGATTATTTGTATCAGACAATAGAGACGCTTTGAAGAAAAATTCAGGCGATTTTAAACCCGAATGAGAGAGAGAGAGAGAGAGAGAGCTGCGAACGAACACATGGACAACACTTGTTTGAGCCTTTTTAGAAGCGTGCAGAAGTTTTATGGAGATTTAAAGCGAGACATGTCTCACAGATCGGTTTCCAAGGACAGAAACAGGAATCCATATTTTACACCTGTCCTTGAGCCCTGTTCTTGACTTAGACACGTTGTTTTAATAACACTAATAATTACAGTTCCATCTGTGCGTGTTTGGGCCCGACGTGCAGCCGAGCTTGTTCTGGGACGCTGCAGCTGGAAAGTAAAGAGCACAAAGCCGTCCTTCATCACCCTCGTTTCTAGCTCTCACCTTCCCATCAAGACTATTTCTCTGACTCTGCAGCTTTTCAACCAGCAAACTGATAAATATCTGGACGGGTCAAAGTTCCCCTTCAGAGTCACGCCTCAGAAGTGTCTTACTCTCTGACGTCTCTGAGCAGAAGAATTGGACGGATGAACAGAGACGTGAACGCTGATCTTTAAGCAGCATGCGTGGAGCAACAATGGAGTTAAACCCTGCGAGGGGAAACAAGAATACAACATGATGCATCCGGATTGTTTTCCATCCGTCTCACTGTTCCAGTGGTGGAAACAAAACGAGTGTCAGCTTGATGCTGTTTCATCCTCTCTCTCTCTGCTCAGCGGTGAGCATGAAGTCAGACTTCACACACTGTCAGCAGATGAGAGGAGAGAGAGGAACGTGCACAGTGTTCAGCTCTGACTGAAGGTCGTGATTGATTAACCGTCCTGCCTGTTGATCTCTAATCGAAGGTCATAATTCAACATGTGCGTCTGATTGATGGGAGGTCTCATCAGCGAAGAGGAAGTGGATTTACTTCCTGTACAGTGAATGAAAGAGTGGAGAGCTTAAGGTCGGACACACCGAGGATCCTTTGCATTCTGATGTAGACTTACGGTGGCAGGATATTTATTTACCTCTTTCGTTACCATGGCAACGCAACAAGAAGTCCAGGTCGCCCTCTAATGGGAAGTTTCTTACCCACAAAATGCAGACAAACTCCTGCACGCCGTCTAAGCTGGACAAATATGACGGCGAGGTAAATTGAAGACATTTGCAGACATCTCTCTCTCTCTCTCTCTCTCTCTCTCTCTCTCTCTCTCTCTCTCTCTCTCTCTCTCTCTCTCTCTCTCTCTCATTTTTGTCTTTGTCTTGGATCTCGAGGGAAAAGCAGCCGATCGAGTTCTGATCGGAGTGAGGAGAGGCGTGAGAGAGTGTATGACACGCAGACGAGGAGTCACAGGTTGGGGTCAAAGGGCACGGCTGGTTCTCCAGCAGCTCAGCTTCTTCATCCTTCCCGTCAGAGAGTCCGGCATAAACTGAAAGACCTAATTCAATCTGGGGACACTGATACACTCATTAGCTAAACTGCAGTGTGACTAATCTGTTATCTGTCCTCTCTGAGATTAGCAGAACAAACAGCCTCTCGTTTCAGATGTCACACGACGTCGCCTGCACACATTCAAGTGACAAACGTTCAGACAACAAACAACTTTTAATCCCTTTAATCGCTTCGATGACACACCAGATTTAAACTCGTCTGTCGGCCTGAGATTGTCGTAAATCTTCCAAGACTTCACGTTTCAAACGACAACAGAGAGATCTCTCATCTCTCCAGTGTTTGATAAGTAAACCTTCATCTCCTATCAGTAACTTCTGCACCCAATTAGTCGACTGCAAAAACTCAAATTTTAGCGAGTGAATTCGTCGATATCACCAAAATACATCATATCATAATGAGCCACATTCACACGTCCACGACCTCCTGTTCAGAACGCTCCTCACCCGCGCTCCCTGTTTCAAGGTTATCAAAGTGAAGTGTCTGTCAGAAGTGAAATATTCCTCAAACATGAGAACTACATAAAGGAGTCTCGTCCCGACATCAGCAGCAGCAGCTCTACTCCTGGAGAGAGAGAGGTAAGTGTCTCCTCAAAGCTGAGATCAGAAGCCCCGCCCCTTCTTGATTTGAGCAGGAAGTGACAGTAATGAGCGACTAAAAGTTGAATTTCTTTCAGCTGAGAGCGCGATGATGCTGAGGGTTGAAATGTTAAACTATATCGGATTAATAGCCGTCAGTGCAGAACAAAGTGCAGACACGAGTTCAAAACAGCCAGCGGGGAAAGCAGTTGATATATTAGTTTTTGCATTTTTGATCTTAAAGGCAGGGTTGGTAATTCAGTTTGTGTTTTGTTTTTGCACTCAGAGTCTCATCTGTTATTCTGAAGGAAATAACCGATGAGCGTCTTTCCACCTGTGCAGACACCACGTTCAATCTGCAGCCAAAGAGATCTCACGGAGGAGCTTAAAATAATGCTGAAAGAATTTAAATGTGCTGTTTAGAGGAAAACGAGCGCACTGATGGAAGGTGGAGGAAAAGGGTTGTCCTTGAATTTCCCTCGGGATCAATAAAGTATCTATCTATCTATCTATCTTGTTTTTACAGCTTCGCACAGAGAAAGTCAACCAAAGCAGCTCCGAGCTCACTGAGACACTTCAACATTTATGTGACACAAGGAGAAATGAGTTCAGGGCTTTGACTCTCCAGCATTTTAAACTCCAGCTTTGTTGCAGGAGAACATTTGTCTTTATGTAAAATGCAAAGTGTAGTTCAGGAGAAACAACAAGAACATGCTGGAGAACAGGAAACGTAACGCAGCAGATTAATGACATGCATACATGTCTATGCACCGTGCAGCAATCACATGATACAAACATTAGCACCTCCTTCTTGTTATCCCTCCTATTCTCCTCCTCTGTCTCCTTGTCTCCTCTGCCCTTCCTCCACAGCACAGAAGGTTTTAGAAATCTCACCTCACGCTGACTAACATTTCCACCATCCGTCTCACTGCAGGCTGCGTGTCCTCGCTCACTCTGTAGTGATCCCTGAGCTCCTGCTCTTTTACATCAGTCATTTTTTACAGCACCGAACGCCCTGAAGTGAAGATCATCTCACAAAGAAGAAGGGAAAAGTAGCCTGGACATTTCTGCAAATCATTCCTCAGCTCCTCGCTCTCCTCCATCCGTCATCTGTCTGCGAGTCCTGAAGCTGCAGCCGACGGATTCATGAGAAACTATCTTATATTTTTATAAATTATAATTATGATTTAGGTATTTATTTATGAAGTTATAGGTAGAGGACACCTTCCTTTGCATTTCACTCTTTTTGTATGTCAAGTTTTTCTGAAATGTGAAATCCACCTTGAACAGGACAAGGAATGCAAAGCATGGAGCGAAGTTATACGAGCACACCAGCAGCTCTCTCGAGGACACGCCCACCTGAAAAGACTCAATACTTCACTTTCTAAATGATGGTAATATGTCCGTCCCATGAGCTCTGGACCTGCACCTCTGAGACTCATCAGACACACACTCTCTCTCTCTCTCTGTGTGTGTGTGTGTGTCAGTTCATTATGCACCTGGAGCTGCATCCATCACTGTCACATCTGCATGTCAGCAGACACACCACGAACACATGCTCATCAATAATTCTGCTCATGTTGGTTAGCGTGAAGCTTTTTCATATTGAAGTGCACAGCAGAGCGTCGGTTGTTGTTGTGGTCGACGTCCGTGAGCCCTGTGGAACTTTTCCCCCCTCGATTCCCGACAACATGACCTGAGCTCCATCAGCCGGTTCAACAGAGACACACACACACACACACACACACACACAGACACACAGGGCATGGTGAACATGAGCATGAACACTAATTACCACCCCGGCTGAGAGGCAGTAATGCATACGAATCAAACGTCCACACAGAGAGAATCACACACACACACACACACACACACACACACACAGAGCGAGGAACCTCCCACAGTGCCCATTCATCACCACTTGGCTTTGTTGTCAGTGGATATAACTAATGAGCCATTAGGGTTGCTGTTACCCAGAATGCATTGTGTTTGCCTTCCATCTCTCGTGGTCATCGTTTGCATGCACGTGTAAGTTTGTACATTACAGGTCTGTCTTCGTGCTTATTATAAATCTCAATGTGTGTGTGTGTGTGTGTGTGTGTGTGTGTGTGTGTTTGCGTACAGTGTGTCAGAGCGGCTCATTAGTTTGAGAATTGATGAGATGTAATAATCAGAGAATTCTTTGAGGTTCTCGTCCCTCTCCGTCACACTCGAGTGTTGTGGGAGGAGTTTGTTTTACACGCTGTAATGAGAAGGTCAAGGTTCGATCTGCTTCAGGATGAAAACACGATAATATGAACACAGATAAAGAATAAAATAAAGATAAAGAATAAAATAAAGATAAAGAATAAAATAAAGATAAAGGGTGTCACACTCTTTTTAAGCTGAAACCGCTAAATGTAACGTAAAAATGAATTTCCATCATGGGGAGCAGAAAACTTCAATCTGCCTCCTGCAGGCTCAGCACACGTTCACACACACACACACACACACACACACACACACACACACACACACACACACACACACACACACACACTGTATAGGTGGGGATATCAAAGCCAAAAATGAACACCTCATTTTCTAACTTGCACTTCTGCATCAGATCTATGACCGACTTAATTCAACAACCTGAATCAATGAGCTTTGTGATAAGATAGCCAGCTGTGTGTGTGTGTGTGTGTGTGTGTGTGTGTGTGTGTGTGTGTGTGTGTGTGTGTGTGTGTGTGTGAGACTTCTCTTTAAAAATCAACAGACAAGGACTTTGTGTTTTTCAACATTGCAAAGCAGATTGGAAATACCAAAAGTGAAAGATTGAAAACGACTTGACGAGCTCGTGAGGAAGTTCACCGTGTGACGTGTGAGACGGACTGAGTAACCAGTTGTGTTCATAGCTACAAGCCCCGCCCCCCAAAGTCCCCGGACTTCTGAGGTGGGACGAGCAGACTGTGTGAGGCTTTTCTAAACATCCTTCCAGACCTGCAGCTCTGGGTCCTTGTCCTCTCCGTCTGCTCTCAGTGTCTGGCCCTGTTACTGCAGATCCCCGGAGCAGAACCACCAGAACAAAAACAAAGGAGACGGGAAACTCACCACTAGTCTCAGGTGCTCCTTTTTTAAATCTTGATCCACATAGACTCAGCGGCAGACTGCAGAAAGAGAGAGAGAGAGAGAGGCAACAATGATGAACTCCCACATGACAAACACAAACAGGGAGCAGAGGAAAGGAGACAACCACATGCGAGCTGAAGGTCAGAGGAGCAGGAGACAGACACAAGGGAGCAGGAGAGAGCGAGGTTCATGGGTCAGTGAGCGGCTCTCATTTGTATAGATGTCAGATAATTAGCTGAGTAATCATCCCCAGAGATGTGGCATGGATCATAAACACACACACACACACACACACACACACACACACACACACTATGAAATGTGTGTTCAGCTTTATTAAAAAATAAACGAGGAGCAGAGACAGATGGATTCAGTTAATTTCGGCCTTGTGTTGAATTAATTATCGGTTAGTGCGAGTTGTCGGCGGTCGATGAGGATGCAGAGATTATTCTCTGACCGCGGCCTCACATAAACCTCATTTGAAAGTCCTCATGAAACAGAGCTGCGAGAGTATCTAACGGCCGGAGTCACAGCCGTCTGTTCCTGCAGGGGGCGCTGGAGGCTCATCGGCAGCAGCCGCCATGCTGGAAGTCTCAACCTAACTTTCAGCCAACCGAACGCCAGGCTGAGAGCTGGAGGCGGGTTTTAAGCCTCTTGATGAACCATTACATCCCGCCCACCTGTCAATCATGTCAGCGACACCCCGAACTGTAGGTGCCAGTGATTATCCGACCTGTTGTGTTTTTACATTTATGATGTAAAAACAGGCTTTTTGAATGTGGTGCATGTGTGATTTCTGCAGCCTGCCTCTAGTGGACAACGGATGAACTGCAGGACTTTGCATTTCCGAATTGGCTTCCGAAGTGTCAGACGGTGTTTCAGACTGAAACAGGATAGAGACACATACAAGATACAAGTTGTGACATACTGTAGCGTTGATAAGAATTTGATTGGATCGTGAGTCATCAGATATGATTAAAACGTTTCATAGATGAGGTGAAAATACAGATATGTTGATGTTTTTAAATTCTCACACTTGGAATATGAGCAAACAAATTTAACGAAGGAACGCTGGATTGAAACCAGGAAAAAGTAATGATCATTTCATGAGGACTTTAAAGAGCTGCTTCATTAACCTGAGTGATACTTCAGGCTTTTTTTACTTCACCTATTTAAAGGCTTTGTGCTCAGTCTGCTGCACTGATTTCCTGAAACACTTTGCAGAATGTCGTTGGTGAAACCTTAGGGAGCTCCGTTCAGTGTTGATCATGTTGCAGAAAGAAAGCCCATTGTCGGAGCACTCACTGAGCCCAGTCTGCAGTTCCTACATGTACCAGGATGCATTGTGCATACCAATGAAGGCTCAGTCTCCATTTTTTATCGGCTGTGTGCGTGCTCCAATAAAAACTGCTGCCAGCCAAAACACTGCAAAATATGGCCCCATCCACAAAACCCCCTCTGCACTCATATTTTCAGATGCCGCTTTTTTTTCCTGTGTTGTAGATAGTTTGTAATACACGCTGAATTGGAGCTGAAATAGCCTGTAGTGCTTCAAAGGCCCAAACGACATCGAGAGAAGGAGCCGATGCCGGGAGACAAACAGATGTTACAGCTGCTCAGAGAACACGTTCATCCTGACAGAGAGAGACTCTTTGTGTTTTATTACCTGCAGTCGGACTCTTTATTTGTAACGTTTGTCTTACGATGTGTTTGACTCTGTCACACCACAGGTCACACACCGCCGCCGAAGCTGCTGGAGCAACTTAAGGTGAAGTGATCAGACGTGTGGCTGCAGGAGCTGGGGTTCGAACCACCGACCTCGCAGTGAGGACATGACCCGGTCTACCTGAGCCACGAAGCCTCAGTAGTGTCTGAAGGTCTTGCAGAGTTGAATCAAATTTTAAAGAGAGAATCTTCAGTTCTGATGTAGACCGTACTGCTGCTCTTTTGAAGATTCACACTTCAACGTGCTAAATCTTCAAACTTTAGGACAAATGTCTTCACGTGTGTTCATTCTTCTCTTTGTTTCAATCAATTCGTTTCGATAGATGGAAAATCCTGGCGGAGAGATCAGGAGGATGACATGCAGAAGATCGGCTGAGAGTCAGAGTTGAACTCCAGGCTGTGGCATCCAGGACTGGAGCCTCCCGACACGCGCTGCACGTATCAGAGCTGAGCCCATCCACTCATCTATCGAGCGGGTTATTTCAACAGAACGATTCTCAGAGTGGAATAAATATGTGAATAGCTCTTCTTCAGCTGAGATTAAAGCTGCTCCTGACAAGTTAAATATTCATATCTTCCATTATTTACATCCTGTGTGGGCTTTGTCACATGAGAGCTGCAGCCTTGTTAATGTTATGTGGTCATATTTCACGACACACACACACACACACACACACACACACACACACACACACACACACACACACACTCCATTAAACAGCAATCAGCTGAGGATGAATAACGAGACACTGACAGCTGCACCAAACAGAGCGGCACGAAGAAATAAGTTTCGCTGCATTTTCTCTGTTCTGTCTTCAGCTCAGACGATCGAACCTTTTTATTTGGGACACAAATAAATCCCTCCATTCTTCTTCACAAGGTCCTGCCCTCTATTAGCCGGTCGATGCAACCTCTTCTGCTCGCCGCCGATAGCTCTTTCTGTGCTGAGAGGGTCGCTGTGCAGAGACGGACGGAGAGGTGACCCCCCCCCCCCCCCCCCCTCAGAAAGACGAACTCATCTGATAGACCAGATCAGCTAATATGTCGTATAGCTTCCACACCACAGTGATCTGTCTTCATTCATCATGCATGTTATTGAACATACTGTCAGTTTAAAGGAGTACTGTTTGTGTGTGTGTGTGTGTGTGTGTGTGTGTGTGTGTGTGTGTGTGTGTGTGTGTGTGTTTAATCGTTTCATATATTCAAGTCTTTTTGAGGATTTTGCCTTTTACAGTTCTCAGGTGAACGTTATCTAAGGGCGGAGTCCTCGTCTGCGGAGCTTCATTAAACATGTTTTTTTTTTCTTCCTCTCCTCGTCTCTGCTCGGGCCGTGGTCGACTAAAGGTCTCAGCTAAGTGCTGAAGGCGGCGTGGTCGTTACCGAGGTATTCATTAGGAGAGGAGACATGAAAGTTCAGCACCAAATCATCTTCTTCTCCAAGCTGTCTCTCTAATAACTCTGCTCTTTCACCCTGCAGAGCTCCTTCCTCTCTGCAGGCGGCTGCACGCTGTATAGTGAAGCATCACATCTAAGTGCCATCCATGTTTTTCATACTTGATATCTCCTGGCTCCCTTCGAATGCCTCACCGTTTCTCAAAAGGTTGAGTCCATCAACACAGAGAAAATAAAGTCTATTAAACAGCAACTCGGCTATTTCACAAGACAGACGCACGATATGTTCTTCACTTCACGTTGGTGACTGTGGCCCCTTTTTTTTTTTCCATCACTGAAGGAAGTAATTTTACATTTCAATCAGCAGAGATGTGAATAGAGTCAGGTGGTCTAAGTGCGGGATTGCAGGTGGCATCATGACACGAAGGAGGACGAGACGTATTAAAGTGAAGTGGAGCAATCTCCTGGAGAAAATGATGTCTGCTGCCCGCGACCCTTTTAACAGCCTTCACTGCAGAAACAGATTACATTATGATGGAGTTGTTTTGACACACTATCTCTGAACAACACTGTCTCAAACTGTCTTCCTTTTACAAAAACATGAATATTTAATCACAGACTGTGTTGAGTTTTTTGGGTTTTTTTATTAGAATTTCTTCATTAAGTCAAAAGGAGTTGAATCATCCCATGCTAATTCTGTTAATGCTTAAATATGAATACAGGATATTCGTTAATGAGACCTCGAGCAGGCATTTGGGCAGTTTGCAGCAGATTGTGAAGAAGTCGGGATGCGGGTCAGCTCGGTCAGGGTCTAAGGCCACGGCTCCACGGACTGTAAAATGGTGGATTGCTCCCTCCGGGCGGGAAGTTAGTGTCTGCGCTGAGGTATCTAAAAAGTGGATTTCCTCCAAAGAGGGTCTGGACTCAGACATCCGGAGGGAGCTCGGAGTAGAGTCGCTGCTCCTAAAAGGAAAGGAGTGATCAGGATTCCTCCTGGTCCCTCTGGACTTGGAGGAGACCCAGGACCCGGATCCACAACACACTGCAGGGATTACATTTCCCCTCTTGCCAGGAAACACACTGGGAACACGCAGCAGGAGTTGGGAAACGTTGCTGGGGAAACTTTCTCAGGCTGCTGCCAACCCGACGTCTCATTAGCCGTCTGTTAGATGTTCACCACATTGACTTAATCACTCATTTAATCTTTCCATTTAGAGAGCTGCTTCCCATCTCAAGCTTTAACAGCTATCGTCTTTGTAGCTAAGAGCAAGAAAGTAAAATAACAAAATCAATGAAATTAAATCCATCAGGTGAGAAAGTAATAGTCTCTCTGTGCGATCAGCAGCCCTCCTGCTGCATTCATCGTCTCTCATTACCGATAAGATGTGGCAGCTTCAGCACATCGCTCCTGACACGCCGCCTCAGGTCTGCTGTTATCACCACCGTGGTATTTATGCAGATGTTCATCTGCAGCTGTCACATCCGGCCCGTTTTGAAAGTTGAATGGTGAGGTCATACATTAACGTTAGTTTTATTACCCGAGCTCAGCTTAAAGTAGAAGATCCATGTGATCTATAGTGGACCTGCTGGCTGACGGGGACGAGCTGCTGCTGTGCAGTGGTTTGTGGTCCGACACAGATTCATCGTCTCTCATTAACGATAAGATGTGGCAGCCTCAGCACATCGCTCCACACAGAGAGCGTGGCGAGTCGGAGCATGTGTCGCATGGAAACCCCTGCCTTCCTTCTTTTTTCCCCGGCCAATTTAAATTGAACGCCTTAAGGTGAGCAACAATAGATACGTCTACTTTGACATTCAAAAGACTTCGACACACAGCTTGCAGAAATACATTCCTTATGTCTTTTGTTGGTCTCTGATTTGTCAGTGAGAGAATAAAGGGATGCACTTTCAATCCTGAGAACAATCTCTGGTCGTGTCGAGATGTAACTGAGGAAGACTTTGAAACCGTCCCAGCCTCCTCGCCAAACATCTGAACGGCTGCTTCCATTTAAATGCAAATACTTTGTGCAAAGACAGAGATGGACGTATAATGGAATCATGTTATCTGTGTGAAGGAGCGATGGGATCGTTTCACGTTTCATGGCAGGAGAATAGACGTCGATGTGCAGAACATGCATACATATAGGGTCATGATGCAACCGAGGAAAATGTGAAGATTTGAAAAAGTGGGACGCTCCGGATTGACTCTATAAAAACCCCGGGCTGCCGGGTGAGGGGCCGAGATGTGCAGAGAGATGGAGACCGCTCTGACACTCTGACATGGCGGCGCTGCACCGTGACGCTTTTTTATTTATTCGTTCCTGACGCCTCTGCGTTGCGTTCATCAGTTAGCGTGACCCTGCACTCACCCATGTGTGTGAGTGAGGTCAGAGAGAGGGGAGACACAACTCTGAGTGAAGGACACTTCAACGCCGAGATCTTCACTCAGCCGGGAGTTTATGATGACTTACAGTAAAACCAAATTCAATTCAATTCAAATTCAATTGAAAAAACTTTATTCGTCTCCGGGGGGTAAATTCAAAGGCACACGGAGCAGTAAATGAACAACAGGGCAGCTATGCTAAACATTTAACCAAAGAAGAAGAATGTGTCAAGATGTATGTACAAAGGTATAAAGATGTAAACAGACATATTGTATATGCAGTAAATGGGAAATAAATATATATAAATACATATAGAGCTATGTGCAAGTAGGCAGATACTGAATAATAAAGTGATATTTGTGCATGGCACACAATGGAACAGCAGAATAAATATGCACTAAAGCTATATAAAAAAGATGAATACTGACTGTCAGCAGCAGACTCAGAGAGACACCGACGTTCAAAAGTCACAACTTCAGAGAGACAACACATCCTGATTCACATTCAGTCATTTAACACCAAACAAGCTGCAGCTCGCTGCTCACTTCAGTCCTTCAACAAGAGAAGTGACGAGTCCAGATGGACATGCATTAAACAACAGAGACTCAGTTGATCGTATTCTGTGTGACAATGGGCACATTTATCATTTAGCATCACTAAACTACAGTAACCAGGTTTCTTTAAGCACAATGATGAAGTCTGACATTGAATATAGGAACAAGCTGAGGTGGATTTTCTACATCCGTAACTCTACACCTGATGATGAAAAGTAAATCATCCATATCATCACTAGAACAGGCTGTTTCTGTGCCTGTAGCTTTAAATATGTAAATGAGCTGTGTCTGGCCACGCCCCCTCTCTGGAAGGGCTCGGGTGTACTCGCTGCTTTCTGGCTCCATGTCCTATTGTTTACGGTGAGAAGGCAGACTCAGAGGGCAGAACAAACACCTAGCTGTGGGAGTGTCACCCACCTGGGGGAGGGGCTACTGCCCTTTGTGATGTCATGAAGGGAAACTCTCCATTTTTCAACTTAAAACACTTGGGTAATAGTTTCTTTGTATCAATAATAATTCATAATATTTATTATCTTGTCTTCATTTTACTTTCGATTAAAAATTCTGCAGAAAGAATCTGAAAGCGAGCCGGATAAATGTTGTAGTCGATGTTTATGGTGCGTTTGTTGTCAGAATATCATTGACCAATCACGTATCGAGTAGCTTCATCTTCATGCAGGTATACAGGGAGGCAGAAAGGAGTAATGCAGTCTTAGAAATCACTGACTGAGGGAGCTAAAACCCCTTCATGAGACGTTCAGGGTTCTTCTCCGGACACTCACCGGACTGTGAACAAAGACAACGCACAGAACAAGAAGAAGAATCTCTAACAGCTGATTACAGAGGAAGCCCCAAAATGTGGCAGTGGGACGATGAGCGAAGGACTCGGAGACTGATTCAGTCAAAGAGCAGTCGATCAGTATGAGGAGAGAAGAGGGTTGTGAATCAGCTGCGTCCCTGCTGGGCACTCAGCCGGCCTGAGTATCACCTCTGTGACGCCCCTCAGCACCACGTGTGAACCAATCACAGAGCTTTATCTGTCCACCAGGAAGAACATGTCATCTTTACGTTTACGACTGCACATTTTCACCTTGAAATCACCTTTTCTTCATCATCATATCTGTAAGTATGCGACGTAAAGGAGTGTGCAGAATATATCACTGCAGATGTTTGGGGCCTTGATGATGAAATTAGAAAACAATAAGACGAGTTTATTGCTGCAAACAGCACATTTGTAGTGTTTGGGTATAATTTCTGTTCACACAACATCCAGCATAATGAACTGCTGTTACTCCTGCAGGAAATAGTTTTTTCAGCTCTGACCATGCAGACTGAAGAACCTCGGGCAAACACGAGGGCCTCTCCGACTGTACGCAGCAAACAAACAGGGAGCGTCTCCACTCAGAAGAATCATCTCTTTATGCTCAGTACGCTGCTGTACAACTCTCTCTCTCTCTCGCTCACTCGCTCTCTCTCTCTCTCGCTCTCTCTCTCGCTCTCTCTCTCATTTCCTCCTCATTGTGTTGAACTTCAATCCTCGCCTCTCTTTCTCGCGCTCTCCTGATTGTGTGCTGTTTATATCTGAGGGACGTTTCTCTGCTCATTTGAGCCTCTCGGTGCTCCTCGCACTCTCCCATTCAAGCGCTGCTTGTTTGACCCCTCGCTCTCTTACATAATTACACTCCATTGGTTCATTGTTCTACTGTCCTCTTTCCAGCCTCTTGTCTTTCCTCCTTTATTTTCCTGTCACTCTTTTTTCCAGTCACCACTTTCATCCTCAGCGTTGATCAGTGAGTCCTCTCTCTCTCTCTCTCTCCCTCTCTCTCTCTCTCTCTCCCTCTCTCTCTCTGTGAAAAGAAACAAGTCGTGTTTGTTCCTGAAGAGGACTCTGATCATTACTGTCACAACTCCCCCGTTCATCTGTAACAAACCGGATCTGGCTTTCATTAAACCATTTTCGTGTTTTGGAGTTAAACTCCGAACCAATCAGCCTCAATCAGCGTCTGATGACAATCTGTATCTGGGAACGGATGTCAATCTCTATACAACACTAGTGAGCGTGAAATGACATCTTTACAAGACGTCCTTGTTTGTGACATTAACCCTTTGACGCCTGAATTTGTTTCAAAGTATTATTATTATTTTTTGTTTACATGTTTCTGTTTTCACGTAGATGCTAAATGAAGTTGAGAACGTTTGTTTGAAAACAGCACATAAATAGATATAACATAAAAACAGCCCATCAAACGGATGTTGTTCTGTCTCCGTCTGGTCCTATGACAGACTCATGATTGCTAAAGCTTCCTCGGTGTGCATTGAAAGTGCATCAACCGGCAGTGGAGGAATGCGGACGCTATTTTAGCTGCATTTGGAGCGGGACTGGTTTGATGCAAATTCACGACAACAGGCAGGAAGGGGTTAAAGCTGCTCGATCCCTGCTTGTGTTTTAATCAATCTCTGAGATTCGTGACTCTGGATTTAAAGCGCCTGCTGAATGACTCGTCCAGTAGAAACGTAGAAAGACGTTGTGTATTATTTTTCTCCGCACGTGTTCCCTGTTTTCTGTGCGTTATAGGGAATAATGGCAGAGACGACAGGAGGATAACAGACGAAGTCAGGGAGCCAAACAAGAAGAGCAGGAACATCTACTCCTCTCCTCTGCTCACCTCACCTCGCATCACAGCAGCGCTCTGACAGAAACAAGAGGATTGTTATTCCAGAGAGGGAAAGGAGAGCACTGCAGGATGTTCGATTTATGAGATGATAGATTAATAGATCGAAGGACGGAGCGATGCATGAAGAGCTGAAAGAATGAAAATCAACAAAGCAAAATATACTTTGCATTACACTGTAAAAAGACATTTAAAATGAAATATCTGCTTCCAGTTGGTCCTCTCTTACAGTCACACACACACACACACACACACACACACACACATACAGGGACAAACTCCTGAATAATTCACACCCACTGCTTGCTATCCCACAGTAATCTGTCACCTCCTCTGCTTCATCCACACGCTGCGTGATTGTAACTTCATGGGTTAGCGAGTGATTGAGAGTCTCACTCACACTGGTGGACACGTCATGTGCTCCAGGTTTGTTTCTGAGCAGTGTGTCTCGGAGCATCTTAATGCATGCTCACACACACACACACACACACACACACACACACACACACACACAGACGACAGAGTTGGAACTGATTTGCAGCTCTATCGTCTCTGCAGAGATGCAAAAACTCACAGCTCAGAGCGAAGCTACTTCTCTGCTGCAATATAATCAATGCACCGATTTTACATGGTTAATTGATCGTGAGCTGAATGAAGTTTCCTTTGTTTACTTATGATGAATCAAATGGCTGCATGTCTCCTTCTGGATTTTTATTTCATCCGATTTCAGCCTGTTCAATGAGCCAGATTCACCTGTGAAGCCTCCTTCCAGGTGTGACAGTGTGTGAGTCTGCTTTCCTCAGTCAACTCAAAGCTAACGCTGAATTATTCAGTGTTTTCAGATTCACATCAGAGAGAGAGAGAGAGAGAGAGAGAGAGAGGGAGGGTCTCAGACGGAGCCGATGTGGAGCTCTGGAGGAGGAAACTGATGATTTGAGTTCATTTAATGTTTAGCTAAAACTTCACCTCTGGCATGCAGGGACCACAGGAGCAGTGATTGGTCAGTTCTGGCAGCTTGTCCTGTCTCTCATATTCCTGACGGATGACAGCAGAGAGCTGATGGGAAACACGGTGACATTGTTTACATGGTAATCTAGCAGTTTCTGGATTTCATGTCGCTCTGAGAAAATCTCCTTTTAGCAGCATTCTGGAGGCTCCTGCTTATTATTTTCCGTGAAATATTTTTGCATGATAATGTGAAGAAAGTCTGCAAGCTATTAGTCATTATGGAGATATCCTATCTGGTGGTGGCTGCATTAAATTTCATGCTTGTGTAGCTCCTACAGAGGCATGAAATGTAAAGTCCCTGACACATTTTTAAACCTTCCTGCTCCTTCACACTCCAGTAAAGTAATATAAACCTGATATCTCAGAGTTCAATATATCTAACTGAGCATGCAAACACATTTTAAAAATCCGAGTGATTAATGTGCAACACAGGCTGCACAAAAGCATTGTTCTGTTGGATTTAATAATCTGTCTCCGTCCTGCTGATCTCTGCAGAGCTGACAGCTGTCTTTAAACTGCGGGCTTCACTTCCTGCCTGCGGTTGGCATCTGAGAGGCCAAAATGTCTCACATTAACGGTTTGATTGACAGTTACCACGCGGAGCCTGGAAGCTGCTCAGGAAAGATGGCGGCTCGCCGGCTGGTACGACAGTGATACCCGGACGGACACGGCTCACAGGCTGCTGGCCGACATGACACATCATTGACAATAAATCCTGCAGGTGTCGAGATGTGCTGCTCACGTTCAGGGAGGTGGACGGATGTGGCGCTTGTGTGTTATCTATCCACTTGGTTTGGAATGCATCTTAAAAGAAGCTCCGCACTTCTCTAAACTAACTCTGATCTTCGCCCTCAAGACTTTTAGTCAACAGGATTCAATCCAGGAACCTCCTCAGTGTGAGGTAACAGCGCTAACCACTGCACCACCATGCAATGTGAAAACTCCACCAGAGAGACAGAAAGAAAAACAAACCTCATTAAAAATTAAAGCACAGTTTACAGGTGAGACGGTCTGAAACTAGATCAGTTTGGATTATAGAAAAACAAAAAGCTCCCTGAAATCTGATCCTCTAATTCGTCCCTTCTTCCTGCTCCACTAAACGTCCCATCATCCTTCTCTGCTCGTGCTCAGTCTGCAGATTTATGCAAATGCATGCTCACAGTGTTTCAGTAGTATTTACATGAGTGAGACGGATCTGTGTGTGTGTGTGTGTGTGTGTGTGTGTCACAGATGGTCTTGTTGTACTATAAATGCTCGCTTGGACCCTCACTAAATTGAGACTTTGTGTACGTGATGGTGAATAGTAAAAAGGCTGCAGCAAAATGTTACAAACAAATCAGACACACAGTTGGCAGTTATTATCTCAGAGCAGACATTCACTGTGCGAGTCACATGACTCCTTTTAAAGTCTGACTTTCAGCTGGGTGTGCATTAGTTCAGGACCACAGTCTGTAAATATTCATGTTTGAAGAGTGAGTGACATCACCCGTCGGCTCAGCGGCAGCAGCCGCCGCCATGCTGGAAATGCTGTCTCAGCCTAACAACAGGCTGAGAGCTGAGCTGAGATAACACACATCATTTTGTGTGTTTTTTTTGTACCAGGCTGTAAACATGTGGCTGTGGTGTGTATGTGACTTCCTGTGTTACTGGAGCCGGCCTCAAGCGGACACTTCGGTTTGTATCTATGTGTATCAGATTAATCTCAGTAAAAACTTGTCTGTAAGAAGGAGAGCCATTCAATGTAAATGAGTGAAATTGATCTGTATGACGACTCTGTGTGATCATTATAGGTCATAACGGTCTTTGCTTAATTTCCCCTGATGAGCGTTTTCACCCTAATTAGCCTCCTCGTTGTTTCCAGGATGAGAAGCAGGACTCTATAGATTCATTACACGTAGATGATCCGCTCGGTGTTTGGGGGGGATGCTGAGCTATTTTTAAGTGACATTAAAACAACATTAACAGCTTTGACATTAACACACGACTGGTGCAAAACAAAGACCCCGCCCCCCCCCGGCATCGGTCTTCATCTCTCTGCCGTCACAGGCCTGAAGATAAGTGCCATCAGTGACATTTATGAGCCATCAAGATGTGGCTTATGTCAGCGCCTCGGAGCTAAATGATGTATGTTAATTGACATCAAAGTATATGCGACTTGCGGGACGTTTGATTTATAAACTAGGACAGCCCGCTGCAGCAGGGAGCTCCGTCCTGACAGAATCAATGTTTCCTTTGCTTTCACACATTCGAAGATAAACGAGACGTTTTTCAGTTTTAGTTTGCAGCCACAGGTGGAGAGAGGCGTCGATTTGTTGTTTTTGATGCAGCTCCTATATTTGATTTATGTAGCTTATATAAAACTATGAATGTTTAATACTGTGGGGATCAATACATGTTTGGTACTAAAGTGTTTTTTTTTATTTTCACGCATGCAGGAAAAGAGTGATGACTGTAGGAGATAACCTAGAATGATTATCGGTACATGGCGTTGCATGCATTAGAAACAGTAATGATGTTTCATGAAATGCTAACGTTAGCATCCTCCATGCAGGACGCTGACGTTTGATAGACTCTCGTTAAAATAAAGGATAAAAAAAAGAAGCTTCAACAGGCAATCTGAAAATATAAATATGTATCAATAACTTACAGAAGATTTAAGGTGACATCACTTTCGTGTTTATCTCAGTATCTCCAGACGACAGCAGCATAAAGGTCATGTTTTCTGACGTGTCACTGAGAAACAGGAACGAGACGAATCAAATGTATGGATGTGTATCCGCTCTGATTATTACTAAATGATATATTCATATGTAATGTAGAAGACCAATAATTCATTATCTTCTTCATGTTTGTTTTGAATCATTTACATTCAGTGCTTTGTTGGAAGGAATGAAGAATCAGTGCCTTGAAACCAAACGGTCCTGTGATGTGTGATAAAGGCGTCGCAGGTTGACTCCTGATCTCATCACAGAAACACAAAGCATCATAAAACAGACCGACTCCTCACGCGAGCAGGTCGTGAATGACTCCGTGTGGATTATGAAGACGCAGCTGAGTGGAAAACCATTTACTGTACACGCGTGTGAGGGAGGCGGAGTGACTGACGGAGGCTGTCACATGTTTCTGTGTGACAGCAGCAGATCATCACTTTCAAAAGGAACACACCGCATTATAGAGGAGATCAGAAACACACACACACACACACACACACACACACACACACACACACACACACACACACACACACACACACACACACACACACACACACACACAGCAGGAGCAGGAGGTTTAATAAGAGACACGCTGATCTGCTGATCCGAGCGCGGCGGTGGAGGATTTTATCTCGTGTGTGAGGAAATGAAACATGTTCTTTAAAGTGAGCGTGAGGTCGCGTTCATACTGGAAGACTTCCGATGGTTTTAATAAATACAACAAGCACAAACAGACTCTCCTGAGGTTGTTGAAAGGCATGCTGGGAAATGTTAATGCGTGAAACCACAGTGCATCAGGGTGAGGAATAGACCTCGAGAATATCATCATTTATAACTATTTATGAATGATGTCTCACACCTGCAGCTTCAAACTACTCCCCTCCCTCTGGCTTTAAACAAACAATAAACACACAAATTAAAAAGCATTACATTTTGTAGTAAGAATCTGTAACCTTCAAAAAGTACTTTCAAGGTCGATCGAATAAGTTCAACAACTTTCAACGAGGAGTTAAAAAGTCCTCTTGTCGCTTGTCGCTCTTTGCAGCTTTGAAACAAATCAATCATTGATGTCTGGATTTTGTTGATCTTTGTGCTTAATGGCGTCTTTACAGATCTGCAGATTTTCTCCCATCACTCGTCTGTTCCAGGCGAGAAGAAGCTGCACTACCTGTTTTTTACACATCTGCAACATGCAGGGCGTTTTAAAAGCCATCATTTTCAGATTACATGTTCAGTGGCTTTAGCTCTCCTCTTCAGTTTGTCACTGCCCACATTTCCCAGAGAAGCAGGTTTTATCACCCAGAGTGTGTTATTATCAGTGATGACTGTTTTTAATGTGTATCATTAAGAGCTCTCTGCAGACGTTTAGAGGCAAACGAGCCGAGGATCAATCACAGCAAAGAGGAGGAGGAGGATGTTTAATCTGACCCTACACAACTCATCCATGCTCATTAAAAAAGGACGGATGTCAACAACACATGGACATGGATTTCATGGCTAAAGCCGGGACCAAACTAATGAGATCTGTAAAACCTGAACAGATGTGAAAAAAGTGAGAGACACAACGATAAACAACGATGGATTACAGCGTTTTGTTCCTCTGGCGGGTGGAGCACATCAGCACATCACATACCAACAGAGTCATTTATAATCAAAGCACAGGATCCTCTTCAGGACCATCAGAAAGATCAGGACCTTAACCTTCGTACCCTGCTTTGGATTACTGGAATATGCATCATGACAGATTTGATTTGATCTCTTTGCCCCCAGGAGGAACATTTGTTTTAAGATATAGCCTCAGTTTAAAGTATTGATTACCCTTGAAGATAATCCCTGCAGACCGAACTCCCATCATGCAACAGCATCCACAGCCCACGGTGGCACAGACTCTCACGTGACCTCTGACCTCCTCTGTAAACACTCAGTTAGCTGACGTATGACGAGCGAGCGACAGGTTGGTGGTGCAGTATTTTTAGACGTCAGTGCAGCTGCACCGTCTCACTTCAATAAAGCCGACAACAGATCCGACTGATGACAAATATTTGACTTTGACTTCAGAGCGCTCTCTGTCCCATGCGTGGAGGAGACGGACAGACTTTTTAACTTTCGCTCCCGTGTTTTAAAGTTTCTGTTGAAACAGTCGCAACACGCTGCAGTCGCAGATTAAACAGATGCTTTGCCTTCACACTGACTGCTCACTAATTTCCCCACAGACTTCTCAGGACGCTGTCAGGCACGACGAGCAGTGACGGTGATCTGTCGGCCATGTTTGTCTGGAACATGACAGGACGAAATATCACATTGCACACACATCATCGTGCACAGGAGTCAACACATGCGTCTGATCCCTGCAGAGGGAATCACCTGAAATGAACCTCGAGAACATTTTCTGCTTCTTTGCCCCGAGACATTCTTCCTCCTCCTCCGTCTTCCTCCTTCTCTTCCTGTATTTTCACGTCGCTCCTTTATTCATCCGACTTAAGCTGCGTCCTGTTTTGCTTCACATGACAAGAATTCTTGCAGCCTTTTCACAGTGATAAATGTGTGAGTCTTTGTCACACATTTATGTAACACTACGTCTCTGCCCATAAGAAGAAGAAATAATCAAACATGATCAGCCTGCAGACGGGAATCATCTGCTCTGTTGTCCATGCAGCTTCATTTAAAGTGTGTGGGATGGATTGTGGTCTATGTGTAGTATGAAATTTCCCATAACCCATTGCTGCATTGTCCAGAATGTGTGTGTGTGTGTGTGTGTGTGTGTGTGTGTGTGTGTGTGTGTGCCTTCCGACTCAATTATCTTGACATGTGACAGTTTGTGTGTGTTTCTCATTAAACACGGCCTCAGCTCAGGGTACGAGCATTTCTATAAACAGCTTCACCGCTTCATCCTGACCCAGCACTCCTTCATCTTTAAAGGTTAATAAATAAAAAACATTTCAGCGGCTCGTGCAAACAGAGCCCTCAGGCGTACAAACACATCGTAAATCTTCTGCTGCTAAAGTGAAACTACAGAGCAGGAAAATAAAACGATCGAAAAACACGAGAGCAGGCAGAAAATATGAGCTCCAACATGGTTCCTGTTTTACATAGGACTGTGGACTCTCCTTGCTGTTTTTGCTGTGTGTGTGTGTGTGTGTGCGCGTGTGTGTATGTGTGTGTGCGTGTGTGTGTGTGTGTGTGTGTGTGTGTGTGTGTGTGTGAGAGAGAATCAGAGCCATCCATCTCCCAGCTCTAGGTGCCCTCTGTAATTACAATGGCTCTGCCGCCCCTCAATGCCAGCTCATTACGGTTTAACGCTGTATGTTTGTGTGTGCGTGTGTGTGTGTGTGTGTGTGTGTGTGTGTGTGTGTGTGTGTGTGTGTGTGTGTTGATCAAATACTCAAACAACACCACCTCGGTTCCTTGGTAATCACGCTCTACATCAGCTGTCACCTTTTCTGAGTGAAACAAGGGGCATGGGGTGTGACCGCTCACATACACACACACACACACACACACGCACACACACACACGCACACACACACACACACACACACAGGCACGCACACACACACACACACACACACACACGCACACACACACACACACACACGCACACACACACACACACACACACGCACACACACACACGCACACACACACACACACACACACGCACACACACA